>NC_064218.1:7985032-8293248 GCF_023101765.2 Spodoptera frugiperda
TCAAAGTATCGTCTATTGTCATTCCTCGTTCTAAAATCAAATCGTTTATCGTTTTGTTTTTCGAAATAAGTAGAAATATTATCTGTATAGCTATTTTGTTGCTTTGTAATTTTTGGTTATAATATTTCAAATTGGACACCCATTGCCTTTAACCAAATGCCATTTAAGCGTTTGCCTACCCAGGGAGAGTAAAACTCAATGTATGAGGAGTATCCAAATTTACGTCAAGCCCATATAATTTAGTTTTCTACTTTGTGGCATTTGGCGCATAATACTGCTCTAACAATACAATTAAATAGAGGATAAATAAAAAGACATTTTTTAATTCATCCAAATAGCGTAGCTGAAAGTTACATAACTTTAGTCTCTAGCTACAGTCATCGAAGACAAGTTACCTACAATAGCATTTCGCGATTACAAAAGTACCTAGACCATCTTCAACCTATTTAATTATACCAGAACACTGCCTTCGATTAAGGTCCGACCACAAAAAAAAACTATTGGTGACACGAAAAGATCACGAAGAACGTGACAATCGGGTTACAGAATTCCCGCCGACCCAGTTACCATGTCCGTCCGTCCGTCAGTAGTCTGACACCTACATAATGCTAGATACGTTAAGACACGGTTCTGACATACTGTCATGGCTCCGATGTTTGCGTAAAAAATGTAATTGGTTAGTGGTATTTTTGTGGTATGAATATTTTTAATTTTTTTAAGAGAGGGTTTGTTGTTATTGCCAATAGCGCTGCATGTTGAAAATTGCTAGTGTTTCTTCGAAACCGCCAATCAAACGGAAAGCTGACTAAATATTTCTTTATTTCCATAGTGTTTTAGAGCCTTAGGGTGGTTTTGCTACCACCAGCAGAAATGTGCTATGCAACGTTGCTGTGAATGCGTTTGGCTTCCACCAATTATATTTATTGGTACATATAGCTTAGCACTGGTGGAAACTGACTCAACTAAGATATGTTTTTTATAGGGAAAGATGCGTGCTATAGATGGCATCACTACTACCAATACATTCCATACTCGAGCTGCAAATCTTCCTCGTACAGCTACATAGCTTAGTATCAGTGGAAACGGTCACATAGTTTCACAGCTTAGCTTTTACATCTCTGGTGAAAAAGCACCCATATAGTCCTAGCGTTTATAATACATGTAAAAGAAGTCTATCATACTTGTTAATAGTCAATTAATAAAAAGTAAAAGCTGGTAAAAAACCATGTTCGTAGTTTACCAAACAAATTACTTTAAAATGATTCATATGTTTGTAAACACGCTGGTAAAATACATTAAGCTCATTACAATGCGTTCCCCGTACAACTGATATCGAACATTAATTAACTTTTTGTACGCAACTTGTACCGACTGTACGCATTAATTACCGAATATTCTGCATGTAATGTAAACCCCCTGTAATGTGGTAACTTCAAAAACAATACGTTAATGCAACACAACTTTGTATTTTAGTTTTTATGCTAATTAGCAAAGGTTGAGGTGATTTTGGTAAGCTTTTGGTGGTTCTTTTTTGCTGGCTGTGCATCGAAATTAGTCGGTGTTTCACTTTTTAGGTACTGAATTCTGTTAATTAAATTCTGCCAAAATATAAAAAACTATCGAGATGTATTTTTACTTTTTATTTCAATATTGTCGAAATATGAGTTTTATAGATCTAGTAAAAAACTATGTTATCAGTAAAGTTGAATAGATCAATTAAAAAAAATATGAATTAATATTTTATCAAACAAATAAACACAGCTTCGTCAGCATTTCATTGTGATCGCAAAAACATGTCTATTTAATATTCCAAAAACATAAAATAAAAATGTTGTGAATATTGCAAAAAGTGAAATCGAGTCTATATTCTATTCTCTCTATGAAAGTTCAAGAATTTTTAGTTCAATGAGCATTGACAGTAAAGAAAAAATAGTTAGATGCCCAAGGTCCCCCCGTTTCTTACCTAATTTCTATACAGACATACATATATTATAATAGCTACAATATTCCTATAATTACCCATTCATTATAAATAAATTAATGAGACAAAATCAATGAACTAATGATAATCCAACAAGATAAACAGTTAACAAATTAATTGAATATTATTTAACTTTGAAACCGACACCGAATCAGTTTAAACGGTTATAATTTCTCTAAGACGCGTCATGGACATAATTATAAAGTTAGGAATGGTTTAACCGCTAGAACTAGTAAGGAGTTAATTTGAACTAATTTATAACTCTCACACTTTGACTTGGGTTTAAGTGCTGTTGAATGGAAAATCTGTGTTGTGGAAAAATTGAGGTTTATGCTCATAATTTAGTTAGTTATTATTTAACGAAATAAATAGGCAATGGGTTTTAAATATATATAAAGGAATAAGGAACATCTTCGCAATTACATTTTTATTAACCCATTTTTTAGATTCTTTCATACTAACGTACACATTTAAAATCAGTGTAATTCTAAACAGTCAGTCACAGTTTGGGCACAAGAGTCATGCCTCGGCACGAATGGCGTCGGTTTTCTGTGAGGCCATGGGGCTTCACAGAAAACTGACGTGAAACAACGTTTGCGTTGTGTGAATCAGGGTACCGGAGGCCCAATCTTTTCAATCCCCGATTCCCTATCAACCCTTAGATCCCTATCCCCAAAATCACTTGTAACGTCTCTGGTGTTTCAGGTGTCCATGGGTAGTGGCGATTGCTTACCATCAGAAGCCTGCGTCTGTGGGGATGCGTCTACTCGTTTATAATATTAAAAATAAAACCAAATTATTCCATTACCAATCCAAAACAAACAAAAAAAAACATCAAATTTAAAACCGTTGATCTACAATCGTGAAGGTCACACAACTATCATAGATTAAAAAACATTTGTCCGTTCGAAGCACAGACTAACTACTGTAAATCAATGCTGAGTTGCGAATGATTGATTTGCGCCGACCCTGGCTGATTAATCACCGCCAGAGACGCCCACATGAAACTACACTTCAAAATTCACTTAGCGATATGTACTTAGTTAGTGGCTTCGGTAACTTAACGCTGCTTAACCGAATCTGACGGTAACAGCTTTGTATTGATGACTTCGTAGCTTATTAAGTAATTTTGCGCGAAGTTTTTCAGTACGATTAACTTTAAGTTAATCTTAAAGTAAGCGAGGGAGATTAGTGAAGTATAATATAGGTATAAAGGACTGACTGTACGGTTGGCGTGGTGGTTGGGCAACTGGCTGGCTGGTAGCGGATTCGATTCCTGCACGGAACAATAACTCTTTGTGTATTATAAATTGTTGTTTCGGGTCCTATGTCATATACATGTGACATTTTTATGTTTGTAAACGCACCCACGTCACAGGAAAAAGCCTGGTGTAGGACAATGTTTCAAAGAAATATGTCATGTATTTTGAAGACATTTGTCTAGCTTAGAAAAATACAATAAGATTTGACATTAGTTACTCCACTTTATTTCTTCTTAGCAGAAAATTGTATTGGTCCTTACGTAATGCCCGATATATCTACCAGTCGTGTCATTAAATCCATTCCGTAGAACCCCTAACACCAAAAACAGGAAAAAACAGTCAACTGTTATAAATCACGAGAACACAAACGGCAATTTTCATATCAAAATAAAAATAGAACATAAAACACAAACCCCCCAAGGCCCAATTAAAAAGCAACTCTACAAGTTTCATCTTAAGTATTACTTTCATTATATCTTATCATTCGACACTCACTAAGAAATCTTCACCAGCAATTAGCCAAAGAAATCTGAACCTTCAGGTCAATACGGAGAGAGTAATAAAACTTGACACAATTTTAAAGAACGCGCAAGTAAGTACGGTGGCTGGCACCTCCATATCGATTTTTCACTAAGTCTATTTTCGCGGTCCTCGTGTCGGCCCGAATACGTAGCATTGTACACGCGGGTTCGTCGCTACCGTCTGGCTCCACAGCTCACACTATTATTGTGCTATTATATTGCTTCATCTGGCTCATCCATACACGCTTGCACTCCAATAAATTGGCGCGCATTGACGATTGACTGGTGACGTCACGCGTGAATAACCGCCATCTTTAAATTCGAATTCGAATTCGGTTTATTTGAATGTTTAGATATTTATGCAGTTGGATTTGTGCGGTTTCGTCAATATACAATGAGTTTGTCTCTGGTTTTGAAGTAATGGATAAGTCGATTACTTGATTGCTATGTTGGTTTTATCAATTTTCATTAGGTATTATTAGCTTAAATAACGGATTTTAACAAACGGATCGGAACTGAATAAAATAAACATAACACATAATCAGGCTTAAGCGCCATACCTATCTATACCAGACACAGAAAGAATGTAGAATAAAAGCCAAATCCAGAACAAAAAAGATAAAATAATCAATTAAAAAACCGTTCAATAAAAAGGACAGAAGTGAAAAAGCCATTTTTAACTCCACAAAATCAAAATTCGATGATGCCTGATACATGTTTCTCCGATATTTATAGGAGACGGAGGCCGTGCCATTTATCTGATCGGGGTTCGGGAAAAATGACAGTTTGAGTCATACGAAATGGGTTAGTGGACCGGCCGAACCATTTGTTTGCATCGATGTTATTTTATATATGCTCCCTACTTTCACTTATGACTTGAGGAAAGGACACTACGAAAGTACTAATAAATAGAACCTACAATTTTCCTAAGGATTTCGTTTAGGGGAAACGGTATGTAAGTCTTGCATTAAAATTGATTTAGTAGGAGTACGATAGAGATTGTGCGCACTGCTAGGGAGTGGAACTTCTTGCCGGAGTTTGTGTTTCCTTATGGGTATAACCTGGGTGTCTTCAAAGCCCGAGTGAATGGGTTGCTTATGGGCAGACGTCCGCCATCGTAGGCCGCATCATCACTTACCATCAGGTGAGATAGCGGCCAAAGGTCGACCCATCAAATGTAAAAAAAGAATAATAAGGCATTACAAAATTACGTATCATAACAACTTAATAGCCAACTAATTTAGATCACTACCTATTTCTCATCCTGACGTCATTGTATGTCCTAGGCACATTTGCATCACAATGGAAGTAATCATACAATCATTTGATTACAATGCAATGTTATATATAAGGTATGTATATAAGGTAGGTATATGTATGTGTTTCTTTACGTTCTTGCATTTATAAGTATATGCAGATTGTTCTAGAATGTAGTTCTTGTTTCGAATTGATATGTTTTTTGGATTGTTTTTGTTTGAGCTAGTCAAGCAATTACTTTGTCAGTTTAAGATGTTGAATTGAACCATCAATGTTGTTGAGATTCCTATTTCGTTTTGTAATGAAATTAAATGTTTTATGATATTTTGTATGTGGTCTACTACAAGTTTCCTATAGATTACCTACAGACTGTCGGATAAAGATTGAATTAAGGTACTGGATGCAGGACAATTGCAGATGCAATCAGTCAATTGCAATTACATACTTAATTGAGGCAGACCTGTATTATCTGTGAACGGCTTTGGAACTTGTCTAGGGGCTTTAAGCGCTATGATCAGAGCACCACAAATGGGGCCCAGTATGGCTGATATCAGACCCGGTACGGACCATCTAGCGGGTTAGCCGAGGCTCCGGCTCAAAGAGCAGGAGTAGGAACGGGGTGGTTTTTAGTCAGGAAGAGTCTGACACTCCCTCTCGCTTCGCCCAAGGTGAGAGAAGTCACTGGATGTTTTCCCCCCATTAAAAAAGTAATTTAGTATTTTTTTAATAATTTTCTATTGAGAAACACAAAGAGAATGTTATATATGTAAAGTTGACTATCTCTCTTCGTCTCTTAAGCAAACTAACCAAAGAAGACATTGTTACCTGTAACACCTTCTCGGTTTTCTGTGCACTAGCACAAACATGTGCGAAAACACAGGTGCACTCTCTGTTCCCAAACACTCGTGATCCGATGGGACGACAATCCGACACGACGACAGTAAGGTCACGTACATAAATAACTAGCTTAGTGCACGGTTCGATGTACCTATCTTAGTGTAGAAAAAGGATGGGCAGAGGTGTAGATAGATAAAGTACATAGTACACCTAATTCTTTACTGTTATGCTTTAGTCACACAAAAAGTCCAGTTGACAAAGACTTTAAAAAAAAGTATAAATACCTACTAATAGAGATGATGACGGGGTACGAAAATTAAAAATCTATTTGGTCCGTCATTTAGGTAATGAAAATATATTTCGTCATATAAGGTAACAATACTTAGATTAAACGAAACAAAGTTTAGGAGTACAAGCAAATACGTCATTCCTATATGTATATAAAAAGTGTCTAGAAGTGATGTCACGCGTAATTTGAAATCGATATATTTTCGAAAGTATATGTTTGCGTAAAAAAATAAAAAATCCGTGTCAAATATTTAAAAATAATATACAAGTCGGACATTAAATTAAAAAAATGTAATTTGCCCTATTGGGATAAAACCTTTACAACACGAGACGAACTTTAAGATTCCGAAATCCTAGTTAGATTTTATAATAAAAAAAAATCATTAACAATTTCATTCGAAATAACAACAGAACTAAGTCTTGTGCTCAGCAGCCTCATATCTAAAGATCTTGTTAGACCAAATGTGGCATAGTCAGTGTAAAATATTGTGTGTTCATCCGGAGCTGATTGAGGTCCCTACCGACCCCAATCTTGTTAGAAAAGGGCAGAAGAAAATCAAAACTCATAGATTGTGAACACAATATTTCTAGTTCAATGCACAATTTTATTTGAAAACCAAATTTTTACCTGTTGACTTAGTGGCCAGTGTAGCGGGTACGCATTTTGTTTAGTTTTTCGAATCAGTACCCTTAGTATGTTTATCTTTCAAGTAATCGAAACGAGCGTGCGTTTGGCGCTGATTGGTTGGTTATTTTGTGCTGGCCAATCAGAGCACCGAACGCGTTCTCGTTTCGATTACTTTAAACATCATACTAAGGGTACAATACTAAATAATACCGAGATTTGACCAAATACTGTGTTAACAGTATTAATTAAAAATAATATTCCGCTCATATTATTTTTAAAAGCCATGCTAGCTGACTATAAATTTCCCCCCTCAAAAAAAAAAAAAAAGCTGACTATAAATCTCATATCCCATGTCGAGAAAAAATATTTTTTACAATCGTGAACATGGAAATATCTAAAAGACATAAGAAGTCTTTTTTTCAGTAAGTTTTACGAAAACGTAGTTACTCAAAAGTCCCTCCTACGAGCATTAAAGAAGCTTAAAATAAACCATAGGATATCAAATACGACATACAGAAGTAATAATCATGGGAAAAATTACATAAAGCAAACGTTTACCATTGCGTTAGGGAAGGAAATATATGAGGCAAAGTGAAGACGTCTCGTCTAGCTTAATTAACCATAAGGCCGCGTTTCCATTGACGCGGAGCGGGGCGGAGAAGAGCGGTGACGAGCGGTGAAAAGTGGTCAGTGTTTCCACTGACGCGGAGTTGGGCGGAGAGGAGCGGTGAAGACCGGTGAAAAATGGTCAGCGGAGTGGAGTGAGGCGGAGCGGAGCATACTTTTGGAATCATATTGAGAGATTGCCCATGTCTAAATACAATAGACCCTTTATCGATCAAATATCGCAATCGATATTTTTATTTAGAGTTTATTGTTTTTTTTATATGATATATTAAACGAAATAAGATTTACAAATATATTTAATTTTGTCATTAATTAACGATATTTCGATTTCGACATTAAAATAAAACTAAAAGATAGTATTTTCTCAATTGAAAGATATGATTTATGTACTTGAATATCAATTATCATTAACGACTATTTGAGTAACGACTGTTTAAGAAAATTTAAAACATCAATTAAATAATTATAACATTGAAAATAAATATATTTTTGTTTGATAAGTAATTTGTTTCGTAGTAATCGATTTTAAGAAAATCGATTAAACAACACTCTCACACACTCTACTTGGACATCACTTTTTGGTTACTTCGTGAATCTTCGTGATTATTCGGCAATACTCGGTACTCGGTTATGTCTCTGTCACACGTTAGCATGAGTCGTGTTAGTGTCACTATCCCTGTCTGTTAAGCAGCCGCTCCGCACCGCGCTGCTCCGCACCGCCCCGCTGTCCTCCGCACAGCACCGCCCCGCTGTCCTCCGCACCGCATCGTCTCGCTATATATTTGTATGAATATCCGCTCAACTCTGCTCCGCCCCGCTCATGCTGTTTCCATTGAAGCGGTGCGGAGATTTCGAGCATAGTGATTGGTCAATTCGTGCACCGCTAAGCTCCTCTCCGCCCCGCTCCGCGTCAATGGAAACGCGGCCTAATTGAGATAAATGGATGTGTAACCATGTATGTATGTGTGTGACGTGGCCAAGGATTATATCTCAGTGGGAAACCTTTCAACAATGGGAGATAAGATTAAATTACATAGAAAATAACTATGTCGTTGATAAGTAGATATTGCATAAATTGTATAGAAAATAACTATGTGTTTTTTTTTATCTTTTATTTAAGGAGCGTTTATCCTAAGAACATGCCAGCCCCGTTGAGTCATAAGTAAGCAATACAACCACATCTTATATACTAGGGCAACTATGTCTTTGAAGAGTAGATATTGCAAGCATACATGCAACAAGCACGTGGATATGCAATGTATTAAATAAATACAAAATTATTTTGATGTCAACTTCAATAATAATTGATCTCATCACTAATGTTTAAAATAAGCATGAACCTTTCTATAGTGGATTTGACTCTATGTTAGCAAAATTCAATATTTTTCTAATAGAGAGTCAAATCTACGGACTACCTAGTGGGTTTACCGGAGCTCCGGCTCGAAAAGCAGGACTAGGAACGGGGTGGTTTTTAGTCAGTAAGAGTCTGACAGTCCCTCCCGCCTCGCCCAAGGCGGGAGAAATCATTGGACGATTTACCCCCTCAAAAAAAATATCTACTCTCCTCACCAGAGACCAGTCGAAATCGCTCCGGTCTTAATAGGGTATGGAAAGAAGTAGTTCAGTTAAAAAAATGTTATAAACTTAAATAACGTAGATTTTCGTACGTATTTCATATTATGTTCGTAACTATATATGTAGGTACCTAATGTCACTGGCAAAAACTAATGAAACATCTTAACGTCGACGAACTTCTCCATTAAATAATTACCATTCAAGGCGAAAAGACTTATCCTGGATAATCCAATCGCGTCACGTGTGTAAAAGTATCTAACCTTCTTACTTACTACCTTTTAGAAATACCTCATAGTTACCAAATAGTTCGCTTATCAGACTACATTTTGTTATACAAAAATAACCTTTATTGCCTTATGTTACAGTTGTCTATATAAAATCATTAATGTGTATTAAGATGCAGACTATATACAGCTACTGGCATATAACAACCTATACCTAATAGGTACTTTTAATACTAATTTAATCAAAAAGGTCCTACTTCTTTGATAATATGATATTTAAATGTCAAAACCGGTTTCATACAGTCCCATACTCATAAAAAAATACTCATTCATTACAACAAACTTTTAAACTTTACATCAAAGTGAAAAGAAAAAAAAACACTATTAAAACACAAGTAATTTCGAGAATTTTCTGTGTCCAAGGAGCCGTTTAAATCCACATGGGTTTAAAACACCAGCTTACAGTTAAACGTTCGTTAAATAAAC
Source organism: Spodoptera frugiperda (assembly GCF_023101765.2). Classification (NCBI taxonomy): domain Eukaryota; kingdom Metazoa; phylum Arthropoda; class Insecta; order Lepidoptera; family Noctuidae; genus Spodoptera; species Spodoptera frugiperda. Next base: position 7,994,719 of record NC_064218.1, read on the forward strand.
TAGGAGTACGTAATTATGCAGGCTTTTAGCTTAGGGAATAAATATAACATGGGAAGTTGGCACCAGCCTACCCACATTTATCGTAATAACGTACTGCCGTAAATGGCGGGTAATGGCACACTATTTATTTACCACCCGCTTTTCACTCGTACAGTTTGTGTAATATTAACTGTGGGCATTTTTTTTATTGACAACACAGATTATACGAATCGCTGTCAACTTTATGCCGCGTGCGCGAATGTCATTTTGTGCGTAGCGAAAAAATAAATTGATGTTTGTTTTCTTGTTTATGGCCGAATGATGCAAACAAAATTTAAATTTTGAAAATAGAGTCAGAATTTTTCCTTTATCCACACATCAATGCAGAGCTTCCTAATTTTACATTTGAATTTGTCGGATAAGTATTATTTTAATATCGAGAAGAAATAATAATAAATAAGTAAGAGCGTTGGCACGGTGGCTGGGCAACTGGCTGCCGTGCAATATATAGCGCGTTCGATTCCCGGACGGAGCAACACTTTATGTGATCCATAAATTGTTGTTTCGATCAGTATAATTATGTGAAATTGTATATTTGTAAACACACCCACGGCACAGGAGAAATCCATAGTATGGTTGCCCCACAATTTAATGTAATAAGTAAGTTAAGTATGTCAATCTTATTTAATTTTAAAAAACGCTGCTGCATTCAGACTATATCTATTTAATACTCTTTGTTTAATTCAATAACTCTGGCAATAAAAAAGCAACAAAAAGTGGCTCAGGATAAAACAAAATCGATGATATTTTATTAAAAATAAAACAACAAACAGCGAGTCCTCTTCATCCGCTTGTAGCCGTAATTTTAACACTGTTAATTGGGAGATATTGAAATGCCATAAAGAGAATTGAAAAATGAATTTCATTTTTTTAACTTCAAAGTAAAATTCTGTGTTGAAAAATTATTCGTTATATGTTTTATGAAATAATTTTCAAATAAGACGAAATGCGACACAGATGTATGTCTCATTAGTAAAAATGGATTAACGATAAGAATTAAGCATGCTTTTGTAAGAGAGATGTGCTATGTAGCTATGCTACGAAGACGTAATAGCTTAGCTGTAAAACTATGTGACCCTTTCTACTAATATTAAGCTATGTAGCTGTGCGAGGAAGATGCGCAGCTCGAGTATACGATGTATCAATAGTAGGAAAGCCATCCATTACACACACCCGCAGCATGCATCTTTCCACATAAATAACATAGCTTAACTGAGTCCGTTTCCACTAACACAAACGCATCCACAACAACGTTACATCATCTTTGATGGAAAAGCACCCTTACTCTCAAATTTTCTTCTAAGCCATATCACAGAGACCGCGGACAAACGCTAATTGAACTTTACATACATATACCTACTAATCCAAATATAGATAGATAACAAGCTTTGCCATATTATGCATATGTATATTCTAATATTCAACATACTAACAAGTATATGTATAAAAACAAAAAAAAACCTCATGAATAAAACAACCTAACTACAAAACAGTTCTACCTACAACGATCACAAGTATTAATCACTCATCCACTTAAACATACATAAAAACTTAACATACACAACATACAAACTCATACATAATTATGTATCATACAATCTAGATGTACCTACTCCAAGCCTACATGTGTGGGCTGAGATCCAATCTCAAATTAAGCCGGTAGCTACTTGGCCTTGTCGAAACTGATCAGCTAATTAGCGCTGAAGTTTGAAGGCTGTGCTTAATAATAGATACTTATACGAAATCGGAAGGTTTAAACCGTATAAATATTTTGGTTTTGAGCTTGACTTGAAATCGATATCGGTGTGGATTAGTGTTATATGTCGCTTTAAAGTAAGATAGTTTGTTCTTGTTTAGGAATGATTTGACTGTGACAAACAAACTATCGGTCCAACATGGAAGGCTATTACCGTTGCCTATGATAAAAGATAACATTGCTTGGCAGCATGTTGGTCCGGCTCCACTGGACAGTCGCTTACTTGACAATACTCAAGATTCAATCAGTAGGTAGTTAACGTTTACGTGACTTTTAATTAATTTATTTCCTAATTCCAATGTAGTCTAGGTATCCTGTGGCATCAAGCAATTCATTTTCATTTTTAAAGATTGATTTTGATTTGTATTGAAGCATTATTTGGGCGTTATATTTGAAACAATCGTCAATAGATATTTTCTTCACAAATTGGTTTTATATTTCTATTAATTATAAACACGTGTCGCTTTTAATACAACCTATACGAGATTTGAGATCAAAAGTCACGTATATACTTAAGGAAATCAAGAAGGTTTCTTCAATCCGTATAATCTTAAGAAGAACTGCAATAATCATTAATTGTAAGAAAAATCACCATTGAAACGCAGATATTCACATATAAACTCCAACGTTTATTTCGTAGTAAAATGCTCGGGAAAATACCCGCTGCACCGAAATTATTTCAAGCGGAAACAAAAACAGATTTGGTTTCGTTCACCTAACTAGAACACTAGAACGGGAACGAGCTAAAACGTTGAATGTGAATGTTAATAGGTACTTCATAGGAGTGTACTTGATATGCATGGCGCACGGACATAATAGTTGCTAGAATGCAGAAGAGACAGGCTAGCCATACCAGCAACCCAGTAGGGCCGATGTCCCCAGTAGGGCCGATATCCCCATTAGGGCCGATGTCCCAAGTAGAGCCGATATCTGATGAATCCGGAGCTGCGGACTACCTAGCGGGTTTACCGGGGTGGATTTTTTTAGTCAGTAAAAGTCTGACAATCCCTGTCGCCTCGCCCTGGCTCAAAGAGATCATTAAATAATTTTCCCCTCTTAAAAAAAAGCCATACCAGCAAACATATTTATACAATCCGACGAGAGCAGTCATTGTATGATTTTCCCACCTTAAAAAAAAGCCATACCAGCAAGCATATTTATCCAATCCTAGCTTTTGCCAGTGGCTTCGCCCGCATTGCCGTTTTCACAGATATTGCGCGCCCATATTATCTAGATTACTCTACATCTGTGCATACAATATTCATTGGGGTGAAGTGAAAAGGGGAAAAGCACAACTAAGGAGCCAGCCCCGTTTACCCGTTGCGTTGCGTCATGAGGACGCCTTGGTGTAATGGGGCATGTCGTAAAAAATATATAGAAAACGACCCAGTGACGATGCAACACAGCGCGACGGACAAGTGGGGCCTCGCTGTAATGGGACATAACATAAAAACTATATGGAAAATGACGCTGCAACGAAGCTGCGACGACGCAACGCAACGCAAAGAACAAGTGGGGCCTCACTCTAATCCATATGCATGGCAACTTGAACCTTAATTAGGCAGACATACAAGCTAGAATTGAAATCGTTACTAGTTGTGAAGTTTATTTGAACCAGCATCAGACTAATTGGAAATCGATAAGGCGTGAAAAATTCAAGAGCATTGCTGCTCTTTAACAAATGTCTGGATTTTGAACTTTGAACTGAGTTCTACAACCAGTGTTCATAATTAACTTCTAAAAAATATATTTAATAAAATACTATGTATTTTTTTTTAATACAATGTTGACACTGGCTGGAGAACGGGCTGCAATGCAACATGAAACACGTTGTGAGCTCGATTCATGTGTCAAGAAAAACGAGTTAATGAGTGCTTTTTTCAAAATTGCCATTAGGAACCACTTTACAATTTTCTAAAATGACGGCTCTAAAATGACGGCAGTAAGAATTGACTAAAAAAATCTGCAAACCAAAGATCGAGCATAGTGCATACTTTTGCAAAGCTAGCCAGTCAGGTTCTCAGACCGGTTTAAAAAAAGGTCTAGATGTAGGTGTTAAATGCCTGCAGCTACATATAATTAGTAACACGCATCCTAACCCGTTTACACGCAGGTTAAAATTAAATATAGATCTCTCTATTTTAGTCTCATAGGTATTTTTTCTTTAATTTGGAGCACTTTGGTATATTACAACTTGTTTTAACAGAAATAATTTTAAATGATACGAAAAACATGTCGACTTGGTATTAAGATTTGTGTTCAGAAGAATAACATGATTAATGGGTTCCATAGCTGCGGACTGCGGATTACGTAACAGGTTAATAAGACTCCAGCTGATGAAGAAGGAACGGGGTGGTTTTTAGTCAGTAAGAGTCTGACACTCCATCTTACCTCGCCCTAGGCGGAAGAAAAGAGTGGATGAGTTTCCCCCTAAAAAAAAAAAAAAATGGAAAAATGCTTGTTGTGGATGGCTTTACAACTATTGATACATTGCATACTTGACCTACGCATCTTCCTCGCACAGCTACATAGTTTAGTCTCAGTGGAAACAGTCATACAGTTTCACAGCTTGGCTATCACATCTTCGTAGCATAGCTACATAACACTGAAGGAAAAGCACGTCTGAGAATGAATATAGAAAATATACATAGCTGCACCACAGGTATATAAAGATCTAGAAAAGACCGTAGTCACAAAAAGCGGTGTACCGGAAAACGTTTAGCCATGCGACTCCCCGCCCTTGCTAACAACCGCACACAACTACCCATCGAACAATACACAACCAGTTTATCATGGTCCTGCTTTGTATGATCGTTCCCCACATTCAAAGGGTCAGCTTATACTGGTTATGTATAGCTTGATATGAAGCCGTACAAAGTATTATTGTACTACACTCGCTCCCAGGAGACGCTCGTAAACGAGGTTCCTATGGGAAATGTTGTTAGTTTAATATTTAAAGTGGATAAGTTTGCTGAACAGCTTATTTTTCTTCAACCCCTTTGTCTGTCGAAACTCAGATCTACGCGATACACAGTGATTTTTCTATTATGTACCGAAAGACAAGTGATTTATCGTCTATTAAAAATACATCGCAATTAGTCCAGCCGTTTAGAAAGACATCAGTGACACACACACATACGAAAACATAACACTTTCTATACGTAAATATAAAGGCACACATGTAAACAACACAGTAATAAAACGTGCCATTTCAAATATAGAACCACCATACGTTGGCCACATTACAGAGTGTCAAAGAAAAAAAAGTTATAAAAAAAATACGCGAGTAAAAGCAGGTTGGTAACCTACGCGACCTGCTTGACTCCTAGGGAATGTGAAAGGATTTTTTTATTTTGTTCATACATACAAGTTCCTTTACCCTTTTGTAAGTACTTACTTTGTTAGGTTGGTACACCTGTTTACATTTTTTTTTTCAGTAGATAATTAATGTTTGGAGTGACTCAAATAACTAAGTATGCTTTGTTAAGCATACTTACTTGGTAATTTTAAGAATTTTAAGTGAGTTGATCCACATGTGTGTAACAAACGTATCTACATAAATATATCTATCTAAATACTCGTTAAATTATTTAATTTAATCTTGCTGCCAACCAGGCGATCACCGGTGACCGCTCTCATTGTAGATTTTATTATGTAATGTAAATACATTTCTTAATTAGGTAGTATATGAAATAGTAGTAAAGTTTTTCTTAAGGTGGAATTATAAATATGTTACATCGTAAAGTAGGTATAATTTTAGGGCTATTAGACGAGTTTAATCAGTAACAATCTATGTGTAACAACAATAACAAGTAAAAAGAAAGTAAATAAGGCATTATTAAAAACCTTATATCTGCACGCTGACGTAAAAACAAACATAATATTATTGTTATATATTACTCAATAAAACAATACGTTTTATTACAAATAAAATAATTTATACAATTAAACAGGTTAAGCACAGACCGCGGATCTAACAGCCCGCATGTGTCGACTCGGCTTTATGCATCACGAAAAAAAAACTCATAAATTTTAAAGACGTTATTCGCGAAGTCGTTGGCCCGACACGTTATACAATGAGCATTAAATTCTGCACCAATGCCATTAAGAATGAACAAAATAACACCAACCATATGTTATAACACGTTAACAACGGTATTTTGAATAAAACCTGTTTATGTGTGAACATTTCCTCTGCCAAAGCCTTAGTAATGTCAGGTGATGGAATCAATGTTTTGTATTTCGAACAGGAAAATGTTTACGGCCAGTTTTAATGGGAGGAATACCATAGACTTATTTACCGAAGAGGTAGGTTATTAAAGGTTTAAATATACGTAGTATTATGAAGTTCAGATACACTGTACAACTATTGTAGTTGCATAGTGCATTCCAGACTAAATTGTATTATATAAAATTGCAAGTCCATACCCATTCAAAAGTGCCTTCTCGGTCTAATTGAAATAAATAATTTTGACTTTGACTTTGACATTTAATTTAGAGATTATTCAACTAATAATGTAGTCAAAGTAAAACACGACGTACCTACATACGTTTAACAAAATATAGTATTCATATGATTTCATACTGAATATAAAGTGTCAGAGACAGTTCGGAGTCGGAACAGTGACTTAAAATTAAATCTCTTTTGAGTATTTGAACATTTTTCATAGGAACGAGAAGGAAATTATACTGGGAGCTTTTACGACGTAGCACGAGTGGAAGATATTATTCTCAATGTATCCAGGTCGTAACGAATGTTAATCCACTTAGTTTATTACTTAGCTCACATTATTACCTCAACAGTGGTGAGTATTAAAGTGCAATAAATGTGTTATATTCTGTTTACGGTGTACTGATTTTATTTTTAAACACGAAAGCAACGATATTTATTGGGGTATTTCAAATATAAATATTATTTTGAAAAATTGAAAGCAGAAGTATAGATCAGCAGAGGTAGAGGAAACTAAACACTTATTATGTAGACTGTGTATTAATCTCATATATTGTAAGGGACGAGGATCCAGGATCTACGGACTACCCAAAACATTACCGGGCCTCCGGCTCGAAGAGCAGGAGCAGCAACAGGGTGGTTTTTAGTCAGTAAGAGTCTGAGACTCCCTCTAGCCTCACCCAAGGCGAAAGAAAGCATTGGCTGATTATCAACCCTCAAAAAAAAATCTCACCTAATACTCAATTTTCTATAATATAATTTTCTCAATAATTTCCCGATTACAAAGGAAAAAAAGGGACCGGTACTTCACTATCAACAACTTATTAAAAAAAATAGAACAACCCTCGGGCCGCTGGCGACGTGAAATAAGACTTCATCAATCATTTTATACAAACGCGCTCCTTCGAGAAAATTCTGTATAAAAATGACAGTAAAATAACGAACAATACGAGTAATACTAGGTACGTAAGTACTAACTTTTTATCATTTGTTTGGGTCTCCGTCCGACGAGGTCAATGAGAAATATTATAGCAAAGGGAACAATGGAATCATCAATTTTTATATACGGTTAGATTTCCGTCTCCATAGTTACGGAATATTGTTTAATTTTGTTAGTATTGGTAACATTACGTTAGTCTGTATAGGGTCTTGTCAATCTATATAGAGACCTCTTAATTTTTCTAACAATTTATCATTAATCATTTGTACCGATCAAAACAATCAGAAGCAATCAGAAAGATTTATCTTTTAGATATTATGTAGCAAAAAGTACATATAATAAATGATAATCACCAAAAACTAAGGCCCTAAATCAAACCACTTCTGGAACAAAAGCCAGTGAACAATGCACAAAGTATCAGTAGGTATCACACAAATAAATATCCCACATTATCGGACCCAATCTCAAAGATCGGGTTTGCCAATGACCTTTTGACGCCAACTCCATCCGGCTCGGCCACCATAGCGCTTATGTCACCATAAGGATAATTTATTCGCTCATTCCCAGATAACGTACGACCACCTTCCGCAAACGTAGTCAGTGATCACAATTCACTTGGGTATGTAGACCCAAAGCCTGTTTGCCTAACAACATTTCAATACCCTTTTGTACCCAACAAAAACTCAACGTAAAGGTCTATCGTTTTCTTATATGAGTAGTTCTTTCTTTTCGAAAGAGCCACTTTAGTTCGATGAAATAAAATGAAAGGAAAATCCGCACTGGAAATTCAATGAAAGATTATATTGTTGGAACAATTTGAATATTATTATGTATTTAGTATTACACTGAAATCAACTGAAGAAACAAAAACTGGATCAGTATTTCATAGAAACATAAATTATAATGTCAAAACCAGTTCGTAGAGTTTTTGTCTTTGTGTACTTAGAGCAAAACAGGGCGAAATAACAGTGCGTAGTAAAAACGTGGTAATAACAAGAGGAACATCGGTTGCTACTGGCCGTAACGAGGGACGAGCCTCGCCAAATTGGCAGGGAAGGTGAACACGGAGGGTCATACTCCTGGAAGTGCTAGGGACAGAGTCCCAAGTAAAATCTCGTGAAAATTTAACCCGAAAAATTAAAAAACGGATTGGACTAGAAAACTTTTATTATTTTTCCTAAAAACAACAATGAAGGAAAATTACAAGTGACAAATATTTAGCTTCGAGGACAAAGGGATTTTTGCAAATTATAATTGTGATTCGTTGTTTAAGGTTTAATTTTTGTAAGCCTAAAATTTGAATAGAATAGAAAATTAGCATACTTGTAACAGCGTAAGCCTGTATACTCGAAACTTAGAAAGTTGAAACCGTCGGAGTTTAAATTTCAAAGTTGTAGCCGTGTAAGGAGAATCCTTGGTAAACCAAGTTTATACAAGTAAACTAAACACAATCTCACTGGTTTTACTTGGGCAAGAAACTGCCACAGGGACTTGTAGCGGCGACGACCAGACAAATGATTTTAAAATGAGTTTCGTATACCAACGGCTGCGAAATAATAAACTAGCGGCTACTTCGGTTTTACGCCAAAATTCTGGCCGTGGCTGAATATTTGCGGGTTCCAATTTTAAATCTGGCTCCGGCGTAATTTTCTGGTCGTCAGCATAAAACCACTATTTCCCTGGTTAATGTCGGAACTCTGGGTTCAGTCGCTCGCTGTCCCTTCTAGCGTAACGAATGTAACATTTGCCTTTGACTACGCGTTTAATATCTAGGGAGTTTGTTCGACACGAAAAATAATCTCTTTTGTAAACTTTACAACAAAGTGAGTGTTTAAAGCGAGCTGTTCTGTGAATTATCTCGGCATTCTCGGGGGCATTTCCAGTGAGTTGGTGTAATGCGTAGTGCACACAAACACGCCGAGTGGGCAAAATCAATCCACGTCGGGCCCGGAGGCGAGGCCACTAAGTGCCTTAATACCCGCTGCTCAACCTCACAACCTTCGTGCACAGAAACATGGAAATTGGTTCACATTCTCAGAATATCATCCCGGAAATCGTCTGTTTGTGTCCATTTTGTGAAATAAAAGGGAAATCGTATTACCTCGAACAATCCGTACCTTGTATAAAATTATAAGGTACACGTTATGTCGTTTCGGAGTTAGATCAGCTTTGAATTGGTTTTGTGTTGCCATTTTCGTGGCGTATCCAAAGGCGGCTTTTTAATTTCAAAACCGAATTGATTCTTTTGTGTATTCCTGTCAAATCGTTGACGCACAATGGGATCATTTTGGCGTGTTTCTAAATGCAATGCAGTGGTCCAAATGACAGTTTATTGAAATAGAATGGGGTATCTTTACTCTCCATTTTTATTATTATTTCCAAATTATAAAAAAAATGCTCTTAAACCCCGAGGTTAGTCTCACAACATCGGATCAGGTATATATTGAATCAATATGTTTATGCTCATCTACCCTAATGGAGCGCACTGGATTCCACGCGGTATCAACACTAACCGAATTGGCTCAACTCCAAACCACGTGCACCGCTTGAGTCAAAATAAATATCTGTAGTATAACTGATATGATACCTCGTTCTTGGATAAATGCTGGCCGAAAATTGGAAATTGCTTTCCCACAAAACAACAACAAACCGATTACCTACAGCCAGTATTATAAACGCTGATGTAACACATAAACGTTTACTTTTTAAAAACCAGCGAATTTTTTATTGCTCTATTGACAAAATATTAAAATTGGAACACGAATGAAAACATCGTTCATTCTAACCGACTCCATATAAAACCATGACGAATATATTTAATGATCGAACGCATCCGATATCAAAACGTTTGAATTGAGAATATTTGCCACGACTGTCATCGGCTTGAATGGGACGCGAGTAGGCTTTTGTCGTCACGCTTTTGTGCCAAAATGCTCGTATACAAGCCTCGACATTACTGACACTTTGGGCGGAAAATGATTTATTACCTTACAAAGACGTCTTATGTTCTATAACTCTTTGACACTGTAGTTAGATTTTGTAGCGCCATAACTCAGTGTGCTACATGATATTGAGTGGCGGCAAAATTTGAAATTAGAATGATATGATATGATGATAAATCACAGTTAAACAAAAGATGAATGTATTTCTTCACTATTTTAATTTTAATTTGTTAAATAATAAAATATGTGACTTTGTTATTACCTTTATATTTACAGACATTATAATGCGCTTTGATACTGATTTACGTCTGTTGCGTTACAGCTACAGGTTCAGTTGAAAATCAGCGTCAGACACTAGATATCTGGTATTCATGCTGAACTAGACCTTTTTGTTGCAAGCGTCAGGCACAAAACAATATTTTTTAGACTTTTTGTTTTTTAAAACGTTTGTCTATATCCACATTTTATTTTTATTGTTCTTTTTTTTTTATTTTATTTTATGTGACGTGTACTGTTTATGCCTGGTGTTGTTGTACCAAATAAATCTATTTTCTTTCTTTCTTTTATATTATTGAATTAAGGGCTTAGAATGTCTTAGAAAATAAAATAATACGATGGCTCACCTACCTATGTGTCTCGGTTACGAGATTAGTCGTATCTAATTCAGCCAATCATGGACGTTGACATTAACAAAGTCAACAGATTATATCGACCCGCCATTTACAATTAAGAAAGAGTCAATAGATATCGCTTTTCACTAGGTAAGGATTATACGCTCTAGAAAGTGATATGACAAAGCTATTAAAGCGATTATTTAGAAAAATATTACGAATTTCAAATCTTTGTTATGTAATAGTGTTTTTTGTTAGGCCTTGAACCACTATTACTATTACTTTTTCATGTGGTGCCACATAAGATTTTCTCCAGAGTCGTAAGATCATTCTCTTAAAAAAACTTTTACCTTTTGATTATTGAAATCAGTTGATCCTATCAGATTGTGACATAAATTGTATTTGAGCTTTAACCAATAATTTTATTTTGATTAGGGGTTGTCTTGTGTATCATTTTTATTTCGCGGACCATATGCTAATTAAAAAGCAACGTCACGCCTTTTATCCCCGAAGGGGTAGGCAGAGGTGTTCATTACGACATGTAATGCCGCTATACAATGTACACCCACTTTTCACCATTTGTGTTATAAGTCCCATGTAATAGAGGGTGAACCTATATGCAAGACTTTGCTTTTAAAGCTTTTACGGACTATTGGAGGTCGACGGACCACGGGTTGTAAACCACTGTTTTAAAAGAAATCGATCGCGTAACGCCAACTTAAGTAAATGTTATGTAAAAAGTAATCAAAACAAAATACAAAGAAATTCAACAAACGTAATGTGTAATTAGAAGAAATAACATGCATAACATACGTTAACATTTTTTGTTAACGTTAACGAAGGAGTAAGTAGAAGTATTTTAACGACGCTCCGTTGTTTCATATTTAACGAAACTTTCCATAGCCTTGGGATGTCGGAGCGAAGTAATTACTGTTTATATGATTAGCGTAATTATAACTGATACTAGTACTTAATAGGTACGTGTTATTTGAAAAGCTTCTCTAGTTTATAAAGATATTATTATATTTTTTGATAGTGCGAATTACTGCGGTTTCTTTTTGTAAACTTTTGCCCTAAGTTTTCTTAAACATAATTATATTTTAACACACCCGAAACAGCAATTAATATGGATCACACAAAAATTGTATCGTCGGATAATCGAAACCGCGACACGTTGGACAGAGAAGTCGTTTGCCCAGCCACTGTGCCCCCAGTGCAGTCAGTGCAGTCATACCTTTGCAACATTATTGTCTCCATTGCTTGCATAAATTAAAACTAAAAGAATGCACTTTTATACTCCGGCAAAGCAAAGCCAATATCGATTCAGCCTCTTTTAAAAATGGAACGTTTAAACAGGAAAAATAAACTTTGGACCATAAAGTCTGGAATGAAATAGGTTTTATTCTCATAGTTTATGTTCTAAAAGTCATTGAATGGAACGCCAATGAAGCAGGTAAGTTAGTTCATGTTGTACATAATGAAAGGAAAACTTTCAATAGCTTGAAGTTAAACTCAAATCGTAAAGTGTAAATACAATGACGTTAATATTGTTTTTTAAACGAACAATACCGTGTATTAAGTCTCATGAGACGTACTACCGATCCGGAGCTGCGGACAACGTAACAGGTTACCGGGGCTCTGGCTCAAAGCAGGAGAAGGAACGGGGTGGTTTTTAGTCAGTAAGAGTCTGATACCCTCCCGCCTCATCCAAGGCGGGAGAAGTCGTTGGATGATTTTTCCCCGTCAAAAAATATAAACGTACTAAATTAATTATGTTTAACGGCTTACTTACGTTACTATTTGACAATGTAACTCGACTAGTTTCAAGCCACACTAGGGGCTTATGACTCAGTTGGTCGCTTGTACACAAAATGAATATAACTTAAGCAGTGTAATATAGGACTACAAATATAAAATTAAATACCTAAAATAATGAGATTACCTGCCTACTGCAGAATTTACTAACTAAATAAGCTCAAAATAATTTTTCATTAGGTGAAATTAAATGAAAACGGCAAACTGCGTTTCGTTATTAGAGCAAAATTCTCCGTCTTCCTAAACCGCTTACTTCTATTAAAAGCCTTAGTATTTCCTCAGTAATAACAATTAATATACAATTAGTTCACAAAATAATAGTCCTAAGAATGAAATCGCTAAAATGTGGTGAATTCTAATACCAAGTATAATTGATATTATAACAACTAGGTACCTAGATATCAGTGACGTACCTAGGTACTTTTTGAAATACAAAACAATAAAGGTTTTATGTAGGCAACATTTACAAATCTTTTACAATTTCATATGGAAAATACCTAAAACTCAACGTCACGCCTTTTTTATCCCCGAAGGGGTAGGCAGGGGTGCAATGTACACCCACTTTTCACCATTTGTGTGATAAGTCCCAAATAATAGGGGTGAACCTATTGCCATATACTGCGCACAATTCCAGACTCCGTGCTACTCAGAAATTTTCGAAGACCCAAAAAATGGCTACTACGTAGGTAATACTTTGCCCGACCCGAGAATAACGCCCGAGACCCCTAGTCGGCAATCACACTTAAGACCACTCGATCAACGAGGCACCTCAAACAATGCGTTTTTAAAAACGCCAAACACATTCCTGCATAATTATCTAAACTAAAATAATTTCATCATGGATCGGATTTCCATGAATATAGTAAACAACCTACCTAAAAAGACAAACAACCCATAAATTCCTAACCCCCAAAAAGCCGGCAATGCACTTGTAACGCCTCTGGTGTTTCAAGTGTCCATGGGCGGCGGCGATTGCTTACCATCAGGTGATGCGTCTGCTCGTTTACAGGCGTGTTTAATAAAAAATATACATCAACATACAGAGCATACACTAACTGTGGTTTCCCTTTTTTTTAAGATTGTCTTAAAGATTGGACTTAATAAATAAATAAATAAAATCACCGACACGGTCCGTTAAACACTCCCAACAAATAATGAAATAAACACTCTGTAAATAATACTCGATTGATTTAGACGGAGGAACATGATGTACACGACAATATTGATTCGAAATAATTTACCGGAAAATCTGCTTAATGGCCAGGAAGGAATGGTTGCAAAATGTTTTGTGCGCCTCGGCAAATGATGACAGATTCGTCCGTGTCTCCCTTCCCTTTGTTTCACGTCTATTCTATCAATCTTTGTAATCAAATCTTGTTGTTATTATTGTGCACCTTATTTACACTTTTAGATAATAGGGATGATGACGGGGTATGAAATTTTAAAATCTATTTAGTCCGTCCATTAGATCATGAAAAAATATATATATTATTAAGGTAACAATACTTAAAAGATAAAACGAATCAAAGTCTAGGCGTGGGTGCAAATACATTTCTACGCATATTTGTATTTAACAATTGGCAGTTATTTATTATTATGATTAAAAAAGGTTTGGAATTAGGTTTTAATTTTTTGTCAACAGCAACGCGGATAAAGTGCTTGGAAAATCGTGTTTAAAAAGATTAATAAGTACTATATATCGTAATTAACACAATTAATCATCCAAAAATATTTAAAAAACAAGTAAATCATGCATTATTCATAACATAACATAGCTAAATAGATAACTATAACACAACAACAAACGACTGTTATTCCAAAGCTGATATTATCACGTCCATCACTAAACATGAGCCATCTAATAGCGGATTGTCCTCGCGATAATATATGTAGTTAAATGTCCACGTAATTGTACCGACATAATACTAAACTCACTGCCTTTTATATTACGTCATAAATCCAAACAACTTTATTCATAATTATTGAAAAAATCTTGACCTTGTTAGTCAGAGAGCAGAATAAACAATGCACAGATTATGCACACTTCACACGATCGGATCCAGTTTTTTAAAAAAAGAAGTGTTTTGTATAAAGAACTTGATCTCTTGACTGTTTAATAATTATTGTCTGTGCCCGTCCTTGCTTTTGTGTCCCAAGCATTATTACCGCATATTTTTGCCGCGATATTTAAATGTGGAACAGAGTTTTGTTTTTATTTTTGCGTGAAACCCGTGCTTTAGAAAATTTGAGAAGGAATTTTAGTATAAATTGCGAGCCGTTTTATCATCAAAAGAAATAATGTGGGCATCCACAACGCTGCTGTAGGTAGCGTTATACGCCATTACTAGATTGTTGCCTGGCTTAGAATATTGATCATGATGAGATGTTAGAGCTGTTACGATTTAAGCCAAGGCTCATTAGTACTGATTTGCGAGCTTTTTTCGTAATTATACCTACTCTGTATAACCTGAAATAGAATTAAATGTATGTTGGCTTCCATATTGAAGACCGTAGACATGTTTTGCTAACTCTTACACCAAAATCATGATGAAATATTGCCACATTGGTATATAGGTACGTAATACCAAAGCTCTGACATTTATTTTATCGAAATACAAAAATACCTTAGTTTTGATTTGAAAGCAGAGATCCAATTCGAAGCCAAAGAAAAGTACAACTTTTCATGTTTACGTTTTCTTACCGTAAATAGCTGTTACCTTGCCAAGTATAGAAACTGTTTTCCTTCTATCAAAACAATAACAAATGCGCATAAATATCTAACACAGGACATTTTTCAGTTCACTGACTCGCCTAATAAACTGGCTAATATTTTATTTTTAGCTTTATTGTGTTAGTAATTGGGTTCATATTTTCTTAAACGACTAATAAAACGACGACGAATATTTTTGTGCAGTAAATTATTTTTAGCAATCTATTTTTGGTGGTACGGCATTTTGGTCACTTGATTTATGCATTTGTCAATAATTTGGTAGTGTTTTTATAATATTCACAATTAGGTACCAGTTTAAATTCATTTATTTTGGTTAGCTGATATTTAAAACCACAAAAATGTGCACCAAAGCAGTATCCGTCTCTTGGACGTTTTTTTATTTAGAGACAGCTATGATGACTATGCTTTATAATGAACTTACTAAAATCTTAGACGTCTTTTTTTGAGGAGTGCGATCGTCCAATGGGACATCCAGCGGGAGAGTCAGACTCTTACCGACTAAAAACCACCCCGTTCCTACTCCTACTTTTCAAGCCGGAGCCCCGGTAACCCGCAGATAGAGTCTAGGATTATAAATTAATTATATGATACGCCCTAAATAATTTTAATTTAGTTATATTACAATTACTAGGCGTTCATAAAAATATCAGAAGTATAAGATTTTAAGTTTCATAAATGGTTACACATTGCTGACCGCCCACAATTCCGCCATGACGTATGATCGGTCGTTTATTGGAATTTGGCAGCTAATAGTTGCTTCAATTAAAGCCAATTTCAATTAAATTTCACAGTAGAATGATTTTTGTGCGCCCGAAGCAGCGTGAAACGGATTCGGCCGTATTGGGCCGTCATTAAAGATGGGAAAAAAATAGTTTTTGAACTTGAAAAGTATATTGGCCATTTAAGCTTTTTAAAAAAAGAATGTTGACTACTTTCAGCTAAAAAGTTAAAATAAATAACAGACTTTATAGTGTTTAGTTTTTACGTTCGTAAATAATTGTTTTACGTATCAAAATTTCGTCACATATAAGAATCTCATTCGTACCTACATTGAAATTAAATATTTAAAAATGAGCGCGGCCGCCAGCGGGCTAAATATTAAGAAATATACAAGTTGAATCTAATATCCATTACGGTATCTTTTTAGAAGCGCCGTGGCCAAATTCAATTTTCTAAAACGATTTCATAATCTTCGTTTTAATAATCGAAAACTTTTCCAATACCGATGTTATGATCGTTAAGATTTAAAATAATCTTTTGTTATTTCTATTTTTAAATTTGGCATTATTTATTACCTGAATGATTTGATAAAAAAAAATGTCTGTAGTCTTTGTCTGCGAATTAAAATCGCGTTACTTTTCGCGGGCATTTAGAATTCCTTTTTTAAACTAATGTCATTAAATGGAACTTCATTAAAATGCTTCGTTCCATCTGCAAACATTTTGAAATACAGAGTGAATTAATGAATGAATGAAAAGTTTTGTATTTATTGTTATCAATCACTTTCCAACTCTATAAATAAGACGTAGATATATAACAAAAGAAATTGTTCCAATACTTTTATACATAACTGGTGGGTGACGGATATTACCTTGACAACTTGATTGATCCGTTTTATGACGACAACAAATATAGGTAATGGCGTGAAGAAAGTAAACAGACCGATACGAAAACATAGTGAATTAGGGCTTTTCTGTCTAAAGGCAGACTTTTGTAATAATTAATGGAAACGTCTGAACACAAAGACTAGGTATATGTATATGTACATTATTTGTGGTATATTATAACAATAAAAATATACATAATCTCTCCGAAAAACTTATCCACAATAAAAGGTCTTTAGATAAAACACTTTTGCCCAAATGTCACCAGCAATATCATGATAAATGGTCACCTACTTGACAGAGTTTTTGTCTCAAACGACGCTCTCTCAAGAAAATATCAGGATCCTAGCGATTTCCAAATATTCCACGGACGAGCTTTTTATACAATATTTGTAACTCGTTGACTATAATGGTTATAGAGTCCTTGTTAACGATATTACGATTGGGGACCATTCAGCCAACTTCTTTCAATATCAATTTGAAAAGGGTCAAATATAATGTGTTGGCCCTCCAATAACGTCACCATTAACTAATATTGATTCCATAGAATGTGTATTCCATAAATCAGCAGATATAGCACGCTTATCCCGGCTACAAATTTTCCACGATTGAATGGAGTTTTTATGTGGCTCCAACCTTCCAATTAGGCGGCTCCATACCAACCTCTTCACTCACGTTCTTATTATACTTCTACCTGAGGAAGTCGAGATCGTGCCTATTTAAGCACGAGTACCTACGTAGCCGGTTAACACATAATTTCCAGCGATTGTTTGATATAATGTGAGAGGAGATATGGCCAAAACGATTTCCACGTGATTGTCGAAAGCGTTTGAGTCGAGAGATCGTTCGTGATAACGAGTGTCATTAGCGAGGCATGCGAGCGACGATCTTCCGAGAAGCGGTGCCTTAACAGCGTCACATCCTGCCGCGTAAACGTTGTGTTCCGAGCGGCCGGCGGAGTCAGACCCGCGAGACTCCCGTTACATAACGCACCTGCATTCCGCGAATACTCGCACTCACCGGACACCGGTACTTACTGCATCGATTATGTCACCTCTCAGCTGACGGTTAAGCACAACGTACGAGAGTATCCGAGGGTTATCAGTCGCGCGGTGGCTCGCTCCGCGGAGGGCGGCCGTGTGACAGAGCGCGTGGGTTCGAGTCGCGGGGTCGATGTCGGGGAGGAAGGGGCACGGAGGCTGCGGACTCACCGTGCGGATGGTTACATAAGTCGGTCGGCGGGAGCGAGGACACGTGCAGCCCCTCCGGGGCTTGTGGCGCGACTGGCGGCGGGTCGGGCGCCGCCCCGCGCCACCGAGCCACGCGGGGCCGCCGCCGCCTTCCACCCAGACGCGATTAAACAGCCTTCACGTGCGACTCACGCTTTAAAAGCGCGCCTAATAAACCTCACCTATACTTGGGTTTAGAGATTATGGAGCTGAGATTTCTTGCAATTATTCATCCTGTGTACACCGGCTTATTAACTCGTGACAATTTACATACAAGTGCTTGAAGAACTAGGCATTGTTAGGCGGTCTAGACCAGTCTTTATTGTCGTTGAATATGCAAACGTATCGCTTTATTCGAGCTCGGTAATCTACACTTTAAGTAGGGTATTATTTACTTCAGCGCGTCTATGTACTGTGCGGGGTAATAGCGTATATAAATAGTTACTATTAATGGAACGTTTAGCTATTTGTGTTTATGTTGGACACTACATTTGGATTCGTGATACAGCAATACTACAATATGCTAAACTATTTGGATGTGCTTTTCAAAGAGGATTAATCTTGTCTTGTTATGGTTGTTATATTTGAATGCAGTTTAAGGCTTTAACAGGGTTGGGCGGAACATGGCGATCCTAATAGCTGGCTACAATGAGCGCTCGTTAAGTGAATATTGGCTAATTACAGCGCTTGCCAACGGCTCAGTGATCGCAGTACCCCTGTTATAGCGTAATTGTGTGGAAGTAATAGTATTTGCACCATTCTGCTTAAGAACGTTTTACTTTTTCCACTAGTTGCAAGTTAACTGTTACTAACGTCAAGTTGCTCTAGATTTGGTTGAGTATCTTCTTCTCTTTGAAAGTTTCAACTGAAAACTGAAATTATTCAATTACTAAAGTTCTTAATCGCACGTTTTAACAATTTTTTTAACAAAACAAAACGTAGGATAGAAGACAATGAGCTTATAACCACACTCTATTTAGCCATGATTGCACGGTAGGCGCAAATTCTGGACGTCCGATTGTCTCGCGGATTCAATATCCGCACAGAAAAATTCTTAGTTTGATCCACAAATTAGTGTTTTTAGTCTGAATTATGTATGTATATTTTACCTATGTGTAATAGCAGCTATGATAAGGAACAAAACCCTAGGATAGACACGGGATATATGAAACTAAATCCTGAACTAATATCTATTGGACGTTTCAAGAGGAAAATACTGAACAACAAAGACTTCTAAGTATTGCTAAACACAAAGAAATAGAAGCTAAGATTATTTCCACGAAATATATATATACCTTCCTAATATAACTAATCCTTGCTACGTATATAAACATTTTGGAAGTGAAAAATCCTATTATTTCATCTGACCTACTGACCCAGTCTAACACCAGAATCTTATACAGACGAATTTGCGGCCATAACATGAAACTAACACTCGCTTGTGGAATATCAAAGATCATGGTTTATACGATTACACAAAAACATATCACAACGACTTTTAATTCCCAAAAGAATAGACAACAAAAACATTTAAAAAAGAAATATGACTCCCATATTTTTTCTTCAGTTGGGTATGCTATGAGTCTCTTTTTTTAACCTTGCTCTACACTAGGATTTTCTCCTGTGTCGTGGGTGCATTTAAAACATACAAGTTGAGAAACACATGAGACTCAAGCCCGGAACAACAATGTGAATCACACAAAGAGGTTCTTCGTGCGGGGCTCGAATTATACGTTACACGGCAGCCGGTTGCCCAGCCACCGCACCAATCGGGCAGTCAGAATTTACAATAATATTACGCAAATGAACATGAAAATTATCTTATGTGGTGTATTGTTTTTTACTTCATTATTACATAACAACAGCTGCGGACTGCCTAGCGGGTTACTGGGGCTCCGGCTCGAAAAGCAGGAATACGGGATAGTTTTTAGTCAGTAAAAGTCTGACGCTCCCTCTCGCCTCACCCAAAGCAGGGAAAATTAAATGGAGGATTATCTTCCCTCAAAAAAAAAATTACCGTTTATGCGGTAACATGAATATACTACAGGTATTGTATTGTAGTAATTTACTTGTAATCGCTTCTGGAAAACCATGTGAACTGAGAACAATGGAAAATACTATTATCTAGAGTTGCATATCAGTAAGTAGGTACTTGTTTTGTAAGAAAATCGTTGTTAAGATAATATGATTACATACTGAAAGGTTAATTAGAAGTGAACATAATAATCAATGTAACAGATTTCAATGTAGGTATGTTATAATCCCCATGTAGTAGGAGGTGACCTATTGCCGCACGTGGATCATAATTCCAGACTCCGAGTTGCTACAGGATTTTTTGAGGAATTGATATTATTGACCGACATACAATACTAATAACTAATAAAATAATTCTCTAAATCACCCGTAACACGAGTTACCTGTGTCAAGCATTTAGCAAAGCTCCCTCTGAAACTCTACCAGTTATTCAACTCAATTGCATTTGGATTCTGTATATCCACTCTTCCTATAATATGTAGAATAAAAACATATCACACATAATAACGTCATAAATAACTACATAATGAGAAATAAAGTTAGTATTTATTAAAGACTTCCCACTCTGGACGTCAAGCCCACGCCTGTCAAACTCAGAACAGATACAATCGTCTCCAATTTACGCTTCTTTTGTCTTCACGGCGAAGAGCTTAACATAAAAACGTGCTTAAAGTGCTTTCTTTCACAATATTTTATTGGAACGTGAATTTTCTGCTTTAACAGGAAGTTGTATTTAACGCCATCTATTGTCGAGTAGCGGCGTTATAACTCAGTCGGCCTTCGCCGTGCTCACATTAACTACTTACGAGTTTTTTAAAAAGAGAATAGTAGTTTAATGTGTAACAACGCCATCTTGTGTATTTATTAGAATACATCATCATAAAAATTTAAATGTACAAAATCTCAATTGAATTGAACTAATAGTTTATGCTATGTATTAACGGCCGAAATATAAAAAACGATCCCAAACCAAAATCTTTGGATTAATAGATATTTTTGACAATTAATTCATAACCAACTAAAAACGGTCATTAATTTCGGTCGAAAGTTGTTTAATAAACGTACTAACATTCAATTACTGCATCTAAGCAGTACAATCGACCAACAAACGCACACTTTATCTCGAGGCGTAACACTTAGGAGATCGACACCTCACATCTTTGTGCATCTTGAGGTGGGGCCTGACAAGACCGCCACAAGTATGGGCTGGGGACGAATTTCGTTTCCCGCATCCTCGTACCCACGTGTGAGGTAGGACACCGTGGTGGGTTTAAGTCAGTAAAAGTCTGACACCACCCCATCCTCCTATAAGGATTTCCCACCTTAGTGTCAAAAAACGCCCCGAGCTGCGGACTACCTAGCGGGTTTACCGGGGCTCCGGTTAGAAAAGCAGAAGTAGGAACAGGGTGTTTTTTAGTCAGTAAGAGTTTGAAAATCCCTCTCCCCTCGCCCAAGACGGGATAAGTCATTGGACGACTTTCCACCCTTTAAAAAATATATCAAAAATGTTATATCTAGCACAAGAAATATTTAAAAAAGAGAGAAATGAAAACAACACAATCACAATTTAAACGTGGTTTATTAGAGATAAAATTTAAGGATAGTTCCACTATCCACAACTCACAATCCACATCAATACTTAGACCGTTATTGCAATCAAATTATTCAATTATAATTGTAATTATAATTTAGACTTAGACCATACTGCTTCGTCACTTAGGTACTTATAATAAAATATTGTAATAAAAAAACTATGACCCACTTTATGTAGGCCGATTATTCATGGCACAATATTCAAATTGTAACAATAGAATTGTATTAAAAAAATATACAATCATAGGGATATTATAGTGCGATATTCCGTTATTTTTTGCCAAAAGGTTGGCAAAATTGTTCGCCATTCATTATAATTCACTTATAATGTAGGCAAGTTCATTACGATTTATTGCATTATAGTATTTAAAGTAAAATAAGACAAAATCACTAAAAACTTAGCGTGACCCGAAAATCGAGTCAAATTAATGTCAATAAATAAGTTCATCTAACAAATTCAAGTTCTCAATGGAGGTGTTAATGTGATGTAAAGTCTTAAATCTAACCATTACTCAATCAGCTTTTACCAACGACATTTATTTCAATGATCTCACAAGACTTTAGACCTCACTAACGCCACCTAGGGAACGCAAAAATGATAGAGAGATTACAGAAATTTCGTAATCAAAACATTTTCGTATTAGAAAAATGCATTATACTTTAAACTCTAAATTATTATAATATTGTGTATTTCTTAAACAAATAAAAACTAATGAATTAAAGCTAAAATCCGTTTGCGAAAAGTTTCATCGTAAAATGTTTTTTAATGTTTGTGCTAATTCATATTGGCAACGCATTTTTCAGTCTTCATTAACATTAATTGAATTAATTTTTGTTAGATAACCAAACATATCATTACCGTTAAACGTTAAACGTTAAACAACATTATTTTATATTCAATTTATGTCTCACGCTTTTGAAAAGGATTGGCCACAGAAAGCTCTACAAATCTCTTTGTAGAGCTTTCTGAGCTTTCGAGTGGATGGAGGGTAGGGAGGCCTTTGCCCTGCAGTGAGAGGACCATTACTTGTATCAATCACTGATGTATTATTGCTTCTCCTGATCAAACTTCATATTCCTTTAGTTAGTAAATTCCTCTTTGTTGCAATATCTACTACCGTACAATAAAAGAGAAAATATATTTAATACAAATGATCTGTACCCTTAGTACGAGTTTGCTTCACGTTTAACGCGCTCTGATTGGTTGGTTTATTCAAGCCGGTCAATTAGAGCGCCGGAGGCGCTCTGGTTTCGATTACAATAAACGTAAAGCAAACTCATACTAAGAGTACTGTGAACATAATTATAATTAGGATTGCTTTGAGTCCAATTACCTCAAAGTATCTTTGCAAAAACTGTTCGTTTTAAAATTTACTTTGAATTCTTAACAATATGTTTTTCGTTTCATTATGTAACCAATTTTGTTTATAATCAGGTCATTACATCATATTTTTGTTAAAAACTTAGATTTACTACTAGAAAATATTCCTTATTTTAAAAATACTTAAATAAAGGAACTTAATGTAAATATTACAATATTGCGTATGAATTTAAAAGTAAAATACAAAGCGAGTTTTGTCACACAAATGTATACAACATCAATATCTTAATTGACCAACAAATTCTCACTCAACAATGTGCTTGTACAAACGATAATTACTTATTTAAATTGACGAATTTACATCACACATCAACAGTAGAAAAAATATCTTTTATAATTCGTTAAATGAACTTTTCTCTCAAATTAAAAACATATAACTATTTAGATCTCCTTTTCCAGATCGTATTTTAGCTTAAAGTAAATGTAGGATACATAAATTCAATTAAACGCGGTATTATAACTTACAAACCAACGAGGAGTGTTCCATATTGCATAGCAAATGGAATTTCCATTTGCCATTTATCTTCCAATCGTAAGGGCTTTATTTCACCGAGACACCACGGTGGCGCGACTGGTCACCGATACCAACAAAATATATACAGTTCTATATAGAGTTACTCTCCTGTGTCCGCTTGGTTGAGCAACCAATCTGGCGGCGCGACCAGCTCGGACGCCAGTACTTAGAGGTCCATCTTGATATTGTCGCAGTGTGGTCTGTACGGTGTCTAGTTTGGTAGCTTACGGATACTACAGTGGCACGGCTGGTTGCGTCGCCATGGCGTCCCGGTGAAATATAGGCCTAACGGATTCTCAATGACAACGAAATTAATTGCATCTGAAGTTTTTATGAGCTCATTAATCAAAAACTAACACTCCTCGAACATCACAAACAACATCATCAAACCGATTCACAAAATAGAATTACCTTAAACTTCAATCTTAACAATTTTAAAACATCAAGA
The DNA here is from genome assembly GCF_023101765.2 of Spodoptera frugiperda. Taxonomy (NCBI): domain Eukaryota; kingdom Metazoa; phylum Arthropoda; class Insecta; order Lepidoptera; family Noctuidae; genus Spodoptera; species Spodoptera frugiperda. The sequence continues at coordinate 8,018,806 of NC_064218.1, forward strand.
TCAAAAACTAACCTATTTTCGTCCACAGCAGATCATGCTGCAAAAATACCTTTTCACTACCTTTGGCTTGGATTTCTTTGGAGAAGACGTCGGTACCCTCTGGTACCTTGAGGAGTGCATGGGGATGACCAGCTCCAAGACCGATGCATCATCGTCTTCGTCCGAAGCAGTTAATTCCACTTCGTATAGAGGTGGAGAAGACCGGTCTGGTGTGGTCTCTCCTGCCGCATTCTGGTCTTTCGTATACTGTTCCTGAGGCCACTGCATTATGACTAGGTCGTGGTCTTCTTCAGGGTTTTTCTGTAAAAATAATAAATTGGCTTTATTACCTTAAACCTTATCTTATCCCTCAAGGGGTAGGCACATTACGTTACGTAATGCCGCTATACTAGTCCCATGTAATAGCGGGTGAATCTATTGCCATATACTGGGCACAATTCCAGGCTCCGTGCTACTACTGAGAAATTTTCGAAAAACCGAAAATAGCTCAGCAATACTTTGCCCGACCCGGGAATCGAACCCGAGACCCATTGTCCGGCAATAGCACTTGCTACCACTCGACAAACGAGGCAGTATATAATAAAAACTTGAGGAAATATCTAGGCTTTTTTTCAATCAACAATAGACGCATGTATATGAAAATTAGTGATAACTTTTAATTATTAATTATTTACTCGATGAGTAAAATGAAAGAAAGTTACTTTGATACTTTAGGTAATTCTAGCGACTCCAGCGACGGTTTCACCCTGTCTGCTAGCCTCCTATTAGATCATAGCGTGACGATCTATAAACTATAGACGGCCTTTGACTTTAGCACTAGTCGCACTGAATTGCTAGCATTACCTAAGTAAGCTCGTTTCGATCTGCCGATTGTATTCACTGTGGAGACATAATATTCTGCAGCTTTAAATCAGTTCATCTGTCTTTAACTCTCGTCACCTGAACCTGAACTTTCAATAATATTATTACATGTAATTTTCAATTTCTACACCGTGAACAGGGTTATGTACTAGTCGTATAATTTATGTATATTTTTCAATATAAGAATAACCTCGATGAATAAAATGAAACTTAAATGTTGATAAAGCGAAAGAAGTGTCTAAGAACCGTGGCAATTGGCATTCCCTTGTCTACTCGGCTACCCCAATGGGAGACCATAGCGTGACGTTTTATAAACTATAGGCGGCCTTTGACACTACCACCAGTCACACTGAATTGAAAGGATAAACTAAGTAGGCTATTTCGGATCTGTCCAATTTTATCCACTGTTGGACATAATATTATGATCTTTAAATAGTTAATCTGTCTTTAACTCTTCTGAAATGATGAAATGATATTTATTTCTGTAAGTAGGTTATAAAATAACACTTTTACACGTCAATATTTCAAATAGCTAGATGAGGCCGGCATTTCCTATCGGACTACTCTGAGAAGAAATGCCGAAACAAACTCAGAGGTCATAGTCTCTTTTAAAGTCCAGACAATGAAATAGAGGATAACCTGACCTAACCTAACTGGACGGCGTCCTACACTACGTTAGCAAGTCTATTACTTGATCAAGTCAAATTCTGACTGCACGGTTGGTGCGGTGGCTGGGCAACTGCACGGAGCAACTCAGTAGTGTGATCAACAAATTGTTGATTCGGGTCTAGGTGATGGGCACAGGTGTATGTGAACTTATATGTTTGTAAACGCACCCACGACACAGGAGAAATCCTAGTGTGGAGCAACGTTTTTAAAAAAAATTTTACTCTATCAAGTAAAATTACCGGTAGCCTCTGGTGAGCCAGTATCAGCCTCCGCACGGCGTCGTCACTGTCGATCCCGCTGTCATCAGGCTCTCGGGCAGGGATCAGCAACCCGCCGCCCCGGTCACCTTCAGCCGCCAGCTTGCTTGTTGACACCGGCTGATTACTTGAACCTCCCTGGAAATGAGAACAAAAAAATGTTTTAAAGGTTGTTTTGTACTCTACAAACATCATCTCACAACTTTATTTCCTATATTCTCTGTAAGAGACCATTACAGAGCAGTTTTGCAGCAATGGGTTTTTACTTCAGTATCTTTGGTTGTCGATCTCTGATTCTAACGAAACATAACTTAAACTAAAACTACTAAACAAGGACTGTAATTAATTCATCATCATCGTCAGCCCGTTTCCGTCCACTGTAATGAATTATCGTCATTTAATCAAATCGTGTTTCAAACTCTTGTCTACTTGATTAATTCGAGTTTAAGTAAACTGGAATGCGACTAACATCTACCCTACACATGCCGCCAAAACTAACTACCAATAACCTCAAAAAAGGTTTCGAGCGAGACCAAAACATTTGTAAACGTTAGGAAATATCTCCCAACGCAAAATCCTTGGCACGCTGAATCAATAACATTCCGAAACGCAATCAATCTCAACTGCTGTAAACAAGACCGTAAACTGGAATCCTCATATAAAATATATTATATATCATATAATATATGTATATAAGTAGCATTAGAGTGCACAATATAAATAGCAACACTCTATCCAGGGCTTAGACCGGTGATGCATTATGCAGAACTATAAATGTATTTAAATAAGATTTATTGAAGCTTTAAACTGAATGCCATGATGCTTACAAACGGATTTGTAAATGTCAGGATATGAAAATAACTAGGAATTGCGACATTTAACTTGGTATTTAGTAAAATTGAGATGGTTTTTGTATATTAAGTATCGAATCGAGAATAAATTTGCGACTTGTACCTTATTGTGGTGTTTTTATTTTATAAAATGTACGGATCACCTGATGGTAAGCAATCGCCGCCGTCCATCGTAACCCAAAGCACCAGAGGCGATACAAGGCTCTCCCACACTTAATATTAAGTATTATACTTAAAACAAAAACACAACAAGCCGAGGTTTTTTAAGGCACAACAAATCTCGCTACGAGTATAAGTGTTTTGTGGAACAAGTTCAGGTAGCTAACCAAAATATTTCGAAAACGAAGATAGTAATTTCCTAGTCCTTAATAGGTATCAACTTCCTAACAAACATCGTGTCTATATATTAATAACACTTCCTCCTTTTGTTAAAGATAACACGACTGTTTACTTTTAATTGGATCCAAAGCAAAGTAATCTTTCAAAGTTGAGACGAAAATAGACCGAGCAAATTATATTTAGAAGGGGACTATTTCTAGATGTCGCCCGTGTGCCTAAAATATCAACAATTTTAGTATCTGAATGAATACTTTTACAATGAAAGAAACACTTAATTATGTAGGAAAGCGTATTTGCTTTATTTATTTTCTCTATGATCCGATGAGTTATTTGTTTCATCGTAGTTATAATAATCCTTTGTATTCCAAACACATTGTTTGCAATAATTACCTCAATGAGTTCTACCAACAATAAGGCGTGCACATTGAATTAGCTTGTAGCTGTAGTAATCACACTAATGTGTCCATAATCCGTCTCTACGACATTAACACTAGGCACAATGGACTAATTGGACACCTACGCACTACATAAAGGATACAACGAGCACCTATTACCCACACTATCAATCAACATCGCGTGACCAATCTAAATATAACCTCGTCACACTACAATGAACACTATTGCCGTTCCAACAAGGATAATATTAGATTTGATGATTATCTACCTTTTGGGATAGACCAGATGAGACCGGTCTATTGTCACACGTCACAACTCTGCACGGTACTGCAGCCCAACTAGAGTTTGAGGGGCGCTCCGCCCCGTTTCCATGGCAACGCAGCCCTGCGCGCGCATCCCCACAACTAACAACTCCATGTCAAATTTTATTTACGTATTTGTCAAACTTTTTCTCCGCGTCCAGGATTTTTGAAAGATACGTTATTTTATTGGAATTTTAATTTGTTTAGTTTTATTTATATGAGCACCTCGCTATGGCGCCGAAGAAGGTAAGCGTTCTTCCATTAAATATTACAACAAATATTAACGAACTTTCCCTAATGATATTTCGAAACTTTTTAGTGTTTCTAAATAATATTAATCTCAATTTTGTTAAAGAAACTGTATAACTAGTGTAATGAACTCATTGTAATAATGTATAAACTGATTAGCGTATAAAACAAATAATGTTTTGTATATTATGTAAGATCCAGCAACATTGATCAAACACGAACGCTACTACCAAACAACGGATATGTGCTCTTCACAAACTGTTCCACTGTTTACATTAATATGTAACATTAACATACAATCTCGAGTTCAAACTGATTTACATGTCAAATAATGGTTTATAGCTAATCTGGGACCCACTGGAGCGATCTTCACGATCTCCTTGACTACCTACCATTAGTATATCTCTCTATCTACCTATCTATCTTCGAGTTCAATGCTAAAGGAATATTGAGGACTACTTGAACAGTCGCGAAACACAAACTGTTCTAGATTCCAGTTATAGATATCACTGTTTTGTTCTCTCTACGAAAATATTCCTTGAATCGCATCCGAATATTTACACAACGAAACAGCTGCACATTAACCTTACGGCTAGCTCAGTGTATTATTGTAACGAAATTGTTTTACAGAAATGTGCGTAAGTATCAGTCTTAATATACACGACATTCATTTAGATGTTTGTTACAAACGAAGACCAACCACAATAAATACAGGTACAGGCACTTCTGAGACACACACAGAACATAAAATTCATAAACCCGACAATACAAATAATAATATTTTGCTGCCTGATTTAGAACCCTAGTCCGAAGGGAATGAAAAAGAAATTGCCAGAACTATGGCGAAGCAAATCCAAGGAGAAATCCATAGGATTGCTACTAAAGCGGTTGAGAGTGAGTAACAGTCCTTAGGACTCAGCATGCGTGTGCGTCACTCCATTGTACATACGACCTTGTACCTGTGTTTGTGTCTGTCTTGGCCAACATTGGCTGCCGTTTGTGACCGTCCTGTTTGGCTGTTGGTCCAGCATGTTGGGATGTTGGCGGCAAACTTGGCGTTGTTGTTACCAACACTGGGAGATATGCTGGAGCCAAAGAGCCGTTCAATGTTCATGTACATACTATGTGTAAAGGCACCAATCACTGCATTATCTTCGAATAGATAAATTTATTTGTGTTACAATACTCATGATGTGTACGTCTTGCACGCCTTGTGACCCTGTCTTCTGATCTCATGCTTCGCTATACTACGTGAGGTATTATAGAGGAATCATACTGTTGCTATTAACGCAAGCAATGCTTCAACAACTGTAGTGTAGCCACACATTAAAATGAAGTGCGTTTTAATGTTTTTTCTCCTGGCCTTGTGCTAACTAGGTTGGGGACGGCACTGAATCTTGGTCAGATTCGAATAGTTTCGGCGATATTTTACATAAAACGAGTAACATACGGTAACCATTACCAATAGCCTAAAGCTCTAAAACAATTTCAATGTTTCACCGAGGATAGATAAACACTAGCGGACCCGACAGACGTTGTCCTGTCTACACGACTTTAATTTGAAAAGGACATGGCTAAACCAAAGTATGGACGTCGTAACCCGTACAAATAAATATTGAATAAATATGGTACTTAGCAATAAATAAAGTCGCATATTTAAAATTGATATTTTGTAATTAAGAAGGTCCAGAAACTTGGCATATCTGCGCAATCCTGAAAATAAAGTAGCGTTCCTACGTCAAACAACGTTACAAAAACTTCAACTACAACACATTGCTGTGAACTTTTACCAAGGCGTTTTGATGTACCTGAGCCGAAAGTTATTTATTTATGAGGTAGATAGGTAAACAATTCTGCTTATACTAGATAATGAACACAAAGTAACCAAGGACAGACACAAAATATATAGTAAGATTGTGCAATCTTATACAAAATATATATTTTGTGTTTGTGTCGATCAAAACATTTACAATTATTTCGTTTCAGAAAAAAAATCATTATATTACCGTTATTAAAAATTGATGTTCGTTTAATTATTTCGATTTGATTTTCGGGGAAACTAATGTCCTAATAATAGCTTGCAGTACCTACTTCCGTGTTGTCATGTCAAACCACAACAGAAAAAAATCAATTATGAAACTTATTTTTTGTGAATTTTTGTTCACCAAGTTATAAGAATTAGTTAAACACAAAATAATTCATAAGTGAATATTTAAATGATACGGGTGAGCGTGAAATTCGTATTCTTGTTATTATGCCTGGGTCAGTCATTTAGCCATCTCCTTTTAAACTTTTTTTAATAAGCTAAAACATTCTGGACCTTTTTGATGAAAATTGTTATTCAAATGTTATGACAATATCTAACGTCATTAATATTTGACACTGCGATAGTAGCGCCGTCGGTCGGATTCAATGTAAAACATTCCAAAATCAACAACTACTGATAAATTAAAAAATAATCAAAAAATCATTGTCCAGCGGACAAAATTATGAATCTAAACCATTCTCAGATCCTCTTGAACACACACAAAAAGTTTCATCAAAATCGGTCTAGTCGTTTAAGAGGAGTTCAGTGACATACACACGTACAGAAGAATTATATATATAAAGATTAAACTTTTACAAAAAAAAACAATAAAGATAATAAAATAATTATACCTAATCTTACCCGCCATTTAAATCGCCGAACTCGAAGCTCGAAATTCAAAAACTTTTTCAATTTACCACGACAATGTCACCCGACAGCTAGTTCGTCACTGCGGCTTACCCTAATGGGAATTAACGGAGGCAATCAGGCAATCAGTCAAAACTGTTGGTTATCACGATAACGGCTATCAGGTACCGATGTACCGATGTGCCGATATGCTGTCCCCTCGGCCCCATCGATCGACATCATCATTCCATATCCATCACGCGACCCCGATGCATAACGGAAATGTAAACCGTAAAACATTTTATGTTTATTACTGTTTATAATTTTAGAACGGCAATTTGATTTGAATTTCGAAAAGCGAGTAGGGGCGGGAGTAATAATGATGTTTTTTTAGAGGCCAGTATTTATGTTGATTAAAAATGTTTTCTTTATTATTTGATATTGTTTTACATACAATAAAATTATGTTTCATTTCTTGGAAACAAAGTAATTTGTATACAAAATTTAACCAATATCAAATGTACACATGATTATTCTAGCTTTCCAGGTATTCTTTGGTTAAAGAGAATAAATTATTTTATTTTATTAGAGCAGTACCATAATATAACATTAATAGGAATCTGCTTTCAGCCAGTTAGCAGACGAAGCTGTTAAAGTAAACCCAAATAAAAGTTAATTTTAATAGTCTATTTTACATAAATTAAAGTAAAAATAAACTCGTTGAAACCGTAATAAAGATAAAATTAGTAATAAAAGTTAAATTTTCGCCTACTAACTAGAGCTTTAAGTCTGTCTAAAATTAGGTACAAATAAACCACATTTATGAAGAGAAAGTGTAGACCTGTGTAGACGAGCAACTTTTGTGCGTTAAAGACAAAAATAATTGAGAAAATGATTCACATTGCTTTCAATATTATTATCATTGGCCTGTGCCAGTCTGCCAATGGTCTATGGGCCACCTCTACATAAAAGGAGTTAGCCATGATCTTCGCGCTTGGTAGATAAGAAGATCGCAATTTATTAGGTTCAGGTTTATCAGAGAGCTGCAGACTGCCTAGCAGATTACCGGAGCTCCGGCTCGAAAAACAGAAGTAGGAACGGAGTGATTTATAGTCAGTAAGAGTCTGACACTCTCACGTTGTGTGTGTGTTTATTCCTATGTTGGATTTATGACGTCATCCTTCAATTCAAATGAAGTGTGGGAGAGCCATGCTTCAGCACGAATGGGCTGGCTCGACCGGAGTGATACCACGGCCTCACAGAAAACCGACGTAAAACAACGCTTGCGTTGTGTTTCGTTGTGTGAGTGAGGTTACCGGAGGCCCAATTCCCCCTTCCCAATCTTCCCCATCCCCGATTCCCGAACAACAACCTTAAATTCCTAACTCCCAAAAAGCCGGCAACGCACTTGTAACGCCTCTGGTGTTTCAAGTGTCCATGGGCGGCGGCGATTGCTTACCATCAGGTAATACGTCTGCTCGAGTAGCGGGTTGTTTCATAAAAAAAAAACCGATCGTCTGTGTGCGACTTCCGTCTGCTGTAATTTGACGTGTGTCACCACAAACTATATCAAAAAGGTTATTAAAGAACAGGACGAAGGATAAGTTACTCGCTCGTCTGTCTTTTATTTTAACCTCAAATGGCAAAGTTGAGCCTTATTTTAGCATTTCTGTAAAATAGACACGTGAACCAAATAACATGGAATTCTGATTACCGTCAGAGTTCAAATTAATTTCGGCAATAATTTAAATTGAAAGTAATTTTAGGATTAATTTGGTGGTTGTTTCGTGAAACCAGACAAGTTTTATTGCGTCACTAGTTACTTGTAATAATAATAATATCATAGGTTGCGTAACGTTAATTTATTTTTGTTATTACTTATTTATTGAGGTAATACATATGTAAATAAAAATTCAAACTAATATTATATACCTAACCCTAATAATAATAACCCTTTTTAAGGGGTGAAAATCATCCAATAACTTCTGTCGCCTTAGCCGAGGTGAGAGGGAGTGTCAGACTCTTACTGAGTAAAAACCACCCCGTTCCTACTCCTGCTTCGCGAGCCGGAGACCCGGTAAACCTGCTAGGTAGTCCGCAGCTCCGGATACCTCACGAATCCAAAGACAGACAATTTTTGTCGACGCTTTAAGTTCCTATTAGACGTGGGGGCTCCGGGGCAGGTCTACTGAAGGACCCGGTGCCTCGTTACAGGTGCTGAGGGTGGCCACCTGGGTGATTGTAGTGAAATAAAAATCCCACACTCCCTAGCCTTTCTCCCCAAAAAAACTAAGCGCAGGTTGAAGGTTACCCCGCGTCATCAAAAAAAACTAAGTACCTATGAATCTAAATAAAAAGATTCTCTATTTTAAGAACTGAAACATCGGAAGTACAACACATACGTCTCCAGGCGACGTATGACGTCATAAGTTTATGTACCTGCTATCGAACCTCTAAATCTCTATACTGCCGCTCCAAGAGTACCTATAAAACCTTACGGACTGAATTCTTGTACACAAAACTATAAAACTCGATGTAAATACAATTAATATGTACGGATAATTCTGTGTGGAGAGTGAAGAGATATTTTATTTAAAAATTACTAAGATTTTTTTATTTGGGCATCTTATCCTCTAGACATTTTTCACAATTTATCTTTAATTACTTTAATATAACTAAATTTAAAAAAATATTTTCTTAATTAAAAAAAGGAAACTACGCTCTCAATTTAAACAAAGAAAATAAAATATTAAGACAAAGCTTTCAAATAAAAGAATGAAAATTCCTTGTCAATCACTTACGTGCATAATTAATTTATGTAATAAAAGACATATTATGCCTCACAAAAATTATAATTCAATAATATAATTATGTTCTCTATACAATTGTCACTTTTAAGCTAAATCTAAAATTATAATATCAATTAGACTTACCATAACTTAGAGCAGTAAGACGTATCCATGTCGAGCCAAGGGCTAGTCTAAAATGTAATGCGAATGCTGAGCCGCCATTGTCGCGAGCTATCGTGATTCGTTCCCTAGTACTAGCTAATGCCAGACACGGAGACTAATTAGAATTTGGTGACACGCCCAGCCCAGCGAAGTAATTTACCAACTTTGTACCGACAGCAGAAGGAAAAAATTTAAAAGAAATTATTGTTTAAATTTTTAATGAAGTTGATATATATGGTAATACTGATTTTGATCTTGAGGTTAGATTCTAGATTGGTATTGCAGATAGTATCAATGCAAAAGAACTAAATCCAGGAAGTCATAATGCGGAAAATTAAAACGAAACAATTTTTCTAATATTTTCTTTAAAAGTAAACTCTTTGTATGGATATGATGTAAATAAGAGAAATGGAAATGCAATTATAATAATAATTGCAAGTTAAGTGGAACTTAAAAATAAAGAAAACAAAGGAGACCCAAATGGAATATTAGACAATAAAGCACACGTTAGATTTCGATCATGATCGTCCCACTACAAGGCAAAGGACTCCCTACCATCCCTCCACATCTCTCTGTTTAAAGCTTTTTACGTAAAAATAAAGTATACGTTGTTAAAAAGAAAATAATTTGAAAAGACGAAATCGTAAATAATTCATATTACGAACGAATTCATCGTAGTGAAAGATTGTATCTGAATTTAAATCTAAAATAAGCTTCACCCTGGCTCAAACGACCGTAAGGTCATTTTATGGGCGATTAAAACGATTGCCTTTAATTTATTTCCCATTCATAACTTGAGAATTAGCCACATAAAACGTAATGGCTAAGGAGGGGCTTTGTAGCCATTTTACAATGTTATCCATCTCCCAGATCCCATAAACCGTAGCTTATATAATGGCTAAGAAACAGATTATAGATAACCTTCATTTGCAATTATTTTAACACTGGCTTCTTGCCCGTAGAGCTTTGTCTTATGTTCAACAAAAATCTCTAGTATCTAGAGAGATGGTAGTTTTAAACACATCATTTACTTCAGGCTGAAACGTATGACAGTATTTTCTATGTAAGAGGTTGGCAGATAACTTGGTAAGATTTTGTTACCATTTTTTTCAAGAATATTACTTTATTAACTAAAAATACGCGGACGCGGACGTTCAATAGTCAGCGCAACGTCGCCGCGTCTGCGCACGATGCTTGTGAGGATCAATCCCTGAGCAATTGGCGGAACTTTCTTATAATTTAAAAAAATTGCCAAGTTACGTGCCGAAGACTATATTCTTAAATATTCACACTTAACTTTGGTACTATTATTGGTAGCTTCATTTCATACCGGAGAATCGAAACTTTTGCTACAACGTAGTTTCAGTGCATTCAATAGACCATGAAATCACGATGCAGCTCCCAGCTCCCAAACGTAGGAAGTCGCCAGATCGGCAATGACCGCTACTAAAAATACTGCGTCTTCGCCGAGCTTTACGAGTGTCACGCTCTTTCAATTCTTTTCACCGTCTCAATTTCTTATTTGATAAAGTTGCAAATCATCCTAACACAAAATAACATTAATAAAATATTATATTACTTGAAACAAGCTTGCAGTTCGCGTGTTAAATAAATGTAAGACAATAAAAACATTTTATATTTTCCACGGCGTTGGTAGTTACCTAGTACTAGGTACATTAGCGGCTACGAATACTAATGCAGTTTAGTTCACTCGTCGGTCAAAGTTCATTTTGTTTCTGGGTGAGAACTACTAGCTATAAGACACTGCAGTACTTATTGGCGCTTCTAAAGCTAAAGGCCATACCGTAAATTTACCAAAGCCAATGTCTGATGAACCTGAAATAAAACATATATCTGAAATAAATGATTCCATTTCATCACACGTGTCTTCTAAATCGGACGATGGCGCTGACGTAAGTACAATGAAAGCAAAACTTTCGCGTGGACCATAAACCGGGAGCTTAATTATGAATAAAGATACAATCCAGCATGCTTGGGGCACGCAACGGTTTAATCGTTTGTTTACGCTTGCTTCGCTTAACTAAAAGTGCCTCGAATTATTTATAGTCGAATTACATGATCGTCCCCAATAAAGACCTATCAAACAATATGCAAATGTCTCTAGAATATTTACTCGTAAATCCGCTCCGAGTTCTCAAACGTTTAGAAAACTAAGCAGTGTTTCATTTGCTGTCAGACATCGCTTGCGTGCTTGCGTATTTCTTTATTTCTGGAGTTAAAGAGAAAAATTAAGTAAAAATGTTGAAGGCTATGATAAAACGCGCTCTTAACATAAATGAGGAGAAAGTGCTTATTAACAAAACGTTGCAGTGCTTAGATGTACGTACCGGCATCGTGCACAAGTGTGACCTGTAGTTTGTTTGTATGATAATATGGTTTGGTGTTATCCAGCAGAAGGATGCGACAAACAAGTCACGTGGGAACCTAGCTGAAGATGACGCCCTAGATTGGCTCAAACCACGGACGCTCATCAGGCCTGATGACCAGGAAGAAGTGCCCGAAGCTGTAAGACATTAGACTCTTACTAACATATTGATTACTGATTGACATGCTTATATCAAACATGAGAGTAGAGAACAAAGATTGACATCAGTTGTGCGCATGCGTACAGTGAGTTATGATTATGTAGGTTGTCAATATCTAAACTTCAAATTCAAAACAATTGAAACTATATTTTGATTAATTGAAACTAAATTAAGATTAACTGTTGTTAAGCTGTTTGGACTTTCAAAAACATTTAAATTAGTTGCTTCAATCGTGTATTAACATAACTATTTGATTGATTTAAAGTTATTCTCATTAAGTGTGACATAATGTTGGTTTACAAATAATAAAGGCATGATATATTCATTAGGTATGGCTCATATTGACAACGTACATTGTTATTATATCAACATTTAACGCAATTTCTTTCTACAGGACTTGGAAGAAGAGGTAGGTCGCATTCTGACCACGATCAACCCCACCTGGGTGGCTGATGAAGTGGCGTACCACTATGGGAAAGGGAAGTTCATGGTTAAGCCGAAACCGATGTATGGGAAGGCGTACCCGCTGTATATACATCAAGGTACAGCTATACGGAAGGATTCTGATGAAGCTAAAGCTCAAATTGCTGCTGGATATGGTAAGTCATAACAATTATAATGTACTCAATTTGATTTCAAAACTGTGCTCATTGCAATACGTATTAAGTCTTTGACTGCCAATAGAAAACTGTTGAAGGCAAATCCTCCGCTAACGTCGGTCACCGGTGACCACCACGGCGTTCAATGTGTTAAGGATGATTCTTGCTACACCGTAACGCGACCGAGCGCTGGCTGGAGCCTGGTCTAGCCATGGTCAATCAATACCAATTACCGACTTATCAACGCCGTGTGTCACCTGAGTCCCGATCACCAACGACCGGAACACGGCCCGGTCGTGACACGATGTAACGTGAATTCTTTTACTATTAGTATAATATACTTATAAAGGTATACTATGGGCAAGAAAATGTGTCTGTGGTTCATCTAGGTAGGCTAGGACTGGCAAGAAAATTACTATAATTGCTTCACTTATTAGGCTTAGGGATCGCTATTAGATCACCGAATGTTAGGAAAATCTCAAATCGCTGCTGCCCAACAGTGACTAGACGTAGTTTTAGAACATATCTGAGTTCATTATGACAAATGGTAAACATGTTTTAGGTATGGTCAGCTTTGATGATGCTGGACCGAAGCGAGTGAAGGTCAAGAAGACCAAAACTGAAGAAGAAGAGGAGGAGGAACCAGAACAGGAACCAGCTCCCGTAGAAGAAGTTAAAGATGGTAAAGTAAAACTATACTTAGGCAAGAACGTCCACGTCAAACCATATTACTTTAATCAGGCCAAAAAGAAACATTCTAACATGAAAAATATGTATGTCCAATAGCTGTTTGGAAAAGTCTTAAATGTTAAAGAAGAGTTGCACGTATCGATTAGTATAAGAAGTGATAATAAAATAATTTAGATATATAAAAACTACATAACTACGTCTAATTACAAAAATAAAATCAATACGATCACGGTTGTTTCACGTTCTTAACACGCGTAAATGTAAAAGTGTTGTGTACGTTTTAAACCTATCGTAATAAACATCACTAACTAACTTCTAATTAAATTAACAGACATGGATAAATAAATTACCTGCTTGTTACGTTTAAAAACACATTTGTTGCGCATTTTGTATAAAAACATAACTCCTGGCCCGTGTTCCTGACTCACCACAAATGGTTTCACCTTGATTTTTTTGACAAAGACGGTTAAATGTTTTTTTTTTTTTTCTTCATTGGTATTTTATTATAAGAAAAGTTCTTAATTTTACTGTTGAAACTAAAATTATCTTTTTTAGAATGTATTATACTTGTACATCGTAGTGTTAACCACCATTAACTTAAAAGCTTAGTAGCATAATTTCTGAGGATTGGGACAAAATGAACAAAATATTGAGTCAACATTGAACAGCGACTCCAAATAAAATTCCAACGCAGAAAAATCCAGTCTCATCTCGGTTGAGATACGAATTGTAATTGCAATCACAATCTAGTCCAAAAAAGAGTAATTAGATGTTACGGTAAAAACCATGCATTTTCCCGGAAACAAAACTAGCTTTCTTTAGCAAAACAATAAAAAGGCCGTACATCTTAACCTTAAACACAAGGTAGTTTGATAACACACGTTACTATTCACAACACAAATGTACGCAACGATCTCCGCACGATAAGCCATTGTGAGCCGGTTTCAGTTACCCGTGTAACCTCCTGTTGACATTCGACACGATCATCCATTGAACTAGCGAATATTTATAGCGATTCCAAAATCGATTCAAGACAACCATCGAATTCTATAGAACACTGATATTTATTCGTACTAACAGTGTTGACTTTATATTTGCACGACTCGATTGTTATCGATACAAAATGTTGGTTGAAAAATGTGTGACACCCGCGTTTGTCCCTTAAACGTAATTTAAGTTCTGTTAGATTATAATCACCTTTTTTGTTTTCCTTCAAACTCAATTTTCTTTTAATGAACCTAATGTTTGATTCGTTTGCGTGTCTAATTTTTGGCTTTTATTTTGCTTACAATTATTATTACAAGCTCTAACTGATTTGCTATTCTAGACATGCAATCATGGCCGAAAATAAAGATATACCTAATTGTAGTAATTGTAATATGATCTACCTAATATTGATCCACTGTAAGTCTTCTGAACAACTTAATTGAAAATTATTACAAGAACAGGCAAAAATGCCTAATTTTAATTATTAAAATGAATCTAGAGATTATGAATTATGTTATTGTTTCTGCACCAGATGAACAAGTACAGGAAGAAGAGAAGGCTGCTGAAGCTGCAGAGAAACCAGCAGAGGAGAAACCAGCAGAGCCGACGGAGGAAGAACCTAAGGCAGAGGAAGAGGCGGTCGCTGATGAAGAGACACAGGAGCCTGAAGAGAGTGAGTCTTTATATGACATTCAATTCAGATCACCCTTACATAAATATGAAGAGTTGTGGAGTCAATCAAAAAGTCATCTAGGAATCTGAGGGCTTATAAGTGATGTTGGTAGTGGCCGCCCTAGTAATTTTAGAGACGTAAGATAAAAAAAAATGTATATACTAGTTATTTAGTAGCCTGCCTAGATATTTAAGGTAGGGCAACATCCTAAACTCTATAACTGAGAATTTGTACAACCGCATAGGTAACCCAAATTAACCCAGTTAACAATTTACCCGATTCGGTGAACCCTGTATTAAGCAAACCACAGTACGCAATATAGGTATAGAAGTTATGGAGTAATAAACTAGTTTTAATCTAGTAATAAACCAATGTCTAACTCAAGTTCTGTAACTTATCCAAACATTTGGGATATCCAACAAATGTTTGTCACTGTCCCTACTACACGAATTTATTATGTAAAAGTATTTTGTTAACGAATTTATCTACATTTGAGTAAGATATTAATTTGGAAAGTTAAATCCTTGACAGTTTCGGTCTGCGTGTCTCTGACGTAGTATATTTGACTGTTGTATTTCTGAGCTTACATATTAAGAACTCTTTCTTGAATATTATAGACAGATGATCTACTATTATGGGTTTATTGGAATGCGTCTTAAGCATAGTATTATAAGATTCTATTTGACAACCGCGCTTCTACCAATCAACTTCGAGCTGACCATATAGTCAGAGAGGCGATTCGTATATGGAAATGCCTGGTCGGATATGATTAGGGAACAAAGTTGCTGACGAATGATGTCCTATTCTTTTTTTATGATATAAGCCGGTAAACGAGCAGACGGATCACCTGATGGTAAGCAATCGTAGCCGCCCATGGACTCCCGAAACACCAGAGGCATAACAAGTGTGTTACCGGCCTTTTGGGAGTTAGGAATTTAAGGATTGTTGGCGAATCGGGGATGACAAAACCCAACGCAAGCAAGTTGATTCACGACGGTTTTCTGTGAGGCCGCAATATCAAACCGGTCGAGCTGGCCCATTCGTGCCGAAGCATGACTCTCCCACACTTATTCAACTGCAGAACAGCTTAATTATACTGCGACCCTTCTGTCTCAGTTCGACCTATCACCGACGCTCTCGGTTCAACCATTCAATGTAATGAAAACAGGGATCAGTTTAATCCATACATATAAAGGAGATTCAGATTCACGAGAACAAAATGCCACACTAGTTAATGTTACTTGAATACATGACTTTTATTATTTGCATTGTGTCACAACCTTGTGAAATATTGAGCATATAAAAGAACATGTTCGTCCATTGAAAAGCGTTATTACATAGTTGCTTTTATGATCACACAATCTGAATGATCGCAGAAACTATTTTGAGAGAGTCACACCCGCGCATATTTTCAGTATGATTCCTATACTTTTTTTTTAAATTTGTGCCTGTTTTTTTAGGTAATGGCTAGCTGTCGTGATCTTAGTCACTAATATAATAATTTATGTTGATACTTTAATGCCACTTTACGACCGTGCTGTTAATAAGAAAATTGCCAGAATCTTGTGTCGTGGTTAATAGAACAAGATGATACTAGTTTGTAACAACTGTATGTACAGAATGAAATGCGATCTGTAGACAACTAAAAAGTCTCAAGACAGGAAAATCCTTTCTTAGTATAATTGATCAAGGTTTCTATCAACGGCAACACTAACAACATCAACAGCTTTTAAGTGCTGTCCAAAGACCTCTTCTTACGGAAAAGGTTTGAGCATTAATCACCACGCTTGCTCAATGCGGGTTGGCAATTTCAAACTTATAATTAGATATTATAAGCCCAGTTTTTCATACAATGTTTTCACTTCACCGTTAGTCAGCGGTGTCTAAATAATCATAGAAAGTACATCTAACTCGGAAAAAGTCACATTGGTACTTGCCGTTGATAGGTTCAAGGTTTTATAGTTTTGTAATAAAGTAGAAAATGGGGTATATTTGCAGAGGAAGCTCAACAAGAAGATATGGGGATGGAAGAGTACCTGGACATTAAGCCTCGGGTGAAGAAGCTGGCCAACCAGTTCAACTTCTGTGAGAGAGCGGCTCTCACATACAACTACCCCAGACGGGTAAATATTACATTTTAGTTTTTGGCATTTTTTTTTTTGTTGGGACAATCCCGCCACAACCTCCCATACCGCTGCAACTCCTGTAAGCCAGGATCTACAGTAGATACAACCATGAAAACACCGGAAAATTGAAGTCCGTCACGTCTCAGGGACATGAATGACTGTCTTGGATCCCGCAACGAAATAAATCAGAAGATATTATTAGAGGAGAGAAAACGATAGTTTTCTTAACGATAGTTCTCTTAGTTTTTGGCATAACATACACGGATATAACGCATTTGTCTTCATTCTGTCGTCTGAGTTTTTCCCAATCCTTAACACATTGAACGCCGTGGTGGTCACCGGTGACCGTGACGTTAGCGGAGGATTTGCCTTCAACAGTTTTCTATTGGCAGTCAAAGACTTAGATCCCCGAATCTTTAAACGGATGGCCTCTGGTGTTGTGAGTGTCCATGAGTAACACCGGTTGCTCACCATCAAAGGATTCATCAGTTCATTGGCCACACTAACCAATTAACCATATCTCACAAAAACTAACAATCATGATAAACAGAATATTTATTTGAGAGTTGGCAACACGACGCGACCCGCACACTACCCATAAATATGAGTCACAATATGATTTGAAACTAGTAGAGCTTGTCTCTATTACTTAATTTACGTGAACAAGCCCGGAACCGTACGTTATACAATTGAACTTGTATTTACTTAAGAACTAAAACAAATATGTAGACTAAGGTTTATTTGTTTGACATATAAATATTATAGCAGATATAACCGGATTTTACATGTTATTTTATGAAAATAGATACCTACAGTTGTTTTTCCAGATTTTCTTTTTATCTATGTTTAGGTAATCTGTGTATAGGTACCGGTAAACTATGGCAACTTTACCAGACCCTTGGCAACTTTACCATACTATAGGTATTCAGTATAAACTCATTTATCTAAAAATCTACCCACTAGAATTCTGTTTTGTAATAGTAGTATTTTTTAGACATTAAAAGGAAATATTTACTATATTTTGCGTAGACGCAAGACTGCTATTATGCCAGTAATGGCCGTCACAGTGTAGTGCGTGAAAATGTGCTAAAAGTTAGTAGTTCCTAAATTGTGCTCACAGAGCCTTAATTATATGTCACAGGTGAGTGAAATTTTGATCTTGAATGTATAATATAGTTGGGATTACTGTTGTAATGTCAGCAATTGCTTTTTCTTTAATTTATTGATAAATAATCGCTTCGGTAATGTTGACACAGGTTAGATAAAGTTGCCACGGCCTGCTTTGTGGCAACTTTACCTACAGTTAGGGTTGGTAATAAATGTTTTTTTCTTGTTTGTGTGTATGTAACCATTTTCAAATACCTAAATTTCCCAGCATAATAGTGAATATCCTGGATGATAAGTTATAATGTATTTAATAATACCTTTTGTTTTAGAGCCAAAATGGCTCACATGAAACAAAACCGCAGATAACTCGGAGTTAGACAATATAAAAAGTATACGAAAGTAATGTTAAAATTAGCTATGGAGATAGTGAAGTCAAAAAATTAAAAAGTCAAAAGATTAAACATTATTTTGTAGCCTTTTTTTACAATTTTAAACATAAATACTTAAAATTTTAGAACTTAATTTAGTTTAAAAGGGAACAATATTTATGTCAGATATTTATGCTTTTTTTACTTTAGGTTTAAGGTTTATATATTTTTTTTAAATATACATGTCATAAAAATAATTCTCATTTTTTGACAACCCCGAGCGTAACAAATTATTTGTATGTAAATTACGATGAAACCCGTGGCAACTTTCCCGACTGTCTGTGTAGCCGTTATCTTTATAGATTTCCTCATATTGTTTGCATTATAATACGAAGAGGTCCTAGATGAAGCCCTCTGTACCTCAACAACTCTTTAATATGCAATACACGATGAATACGGCGCGTAGGTAAAGTTGCCAAAAATTTGGTATCTTTACCCATGTTGTTTTTTCTTTACTACGGCTAAAGTAAGCGTATGTATATTAGTGTTGCCCAAATTCAGTCTTGGTCTTGCAGTCTTGGTCTTGTTCTTGCGTTTTTGCAAGACCAAGACCAAGAACAAGACCGCGTATTTTTAGCAAGACCAAGACCAAGACTGACCGTGCAAGACTTGAGCAAGAACAAGACATAGCCTGCAAGACTCTTGCGTCTTGCAGCTAGGACTTCGCGCTATTTCACTGAGTAGTTAGGTGTAACAGTTCGATGTATAGGTAGGTACGCTTAGGAATTCTATGAGACGTAAAAAACTGTATCAAAGAATATGAAAAACTGGACTAGAAATTTGCCGCTTTTCGGAAGTACATGGTTATGATACACGCGCCGGCGGCTTCTTTTGAAATCTAAAACAATCGTTGCCGCCACGCCGAAATCATAAAATTTGACAATATTTGATTGCCGCCATAGGGCGTAGGTATACTCATGCAAAATAATTTCGAATTTTAAGAGTACCTACAGGTGTTCCAAAGAATAAATAAGTTTCAGAGTGCTTAGAATGAAAATGAATAAATTATACTGATCACGCAAGTAGTATTATGATTAGGATAAAATGGTAAGGATAGGTAGTAGATGTCATATTAATTCATTCTAGTATTATATATTGTAATATTGATTACTTATATGGTTTTTTTACATGTTTTAGCAAATGTAAGCTTATAAATCATAAATGTTTATTAAGAAACAGTTACTTCCATGGAAAACGACATATAGGTCAGTTGATTTTTCGAATTTCTTATCAAATCTTCAGTTATTTATTAATCTGCTTGATCTTTACTATGGCTATGTTAATTCAAGCTCACAATGTTCAAATTCTAATACGTTTTTCTAAGATTTAAAGTAAACTTTAATAAATAGTAATAGACTAATAGATAATTGCAAGACTTGCAAGACTCTTGCTGCAAGACCAAGACCAAGACCAAGACTGGGAGCGCAAGACCAAGACCAAGACCAAGACCAGGTGTATTGGCGCAAGACCAAGACCAAGACTGGCTAAGTCTCGTCTTGTTCTTGCATTTGGGCAACACTAATGTATATAATGAAGATTACGGTAAAGTGAGCCAGATAGACTACAATTCTAAATATATAGTTTTGGTTTCTATGCGTCTTATGGTTAAAAATATATTTCGATTTTTGTTCCAAAATATGGTAAAGTTGCCATGTTTTACGGTACATATATCTATGTGTGAGTGACGATCCAGATATACCTACAGGTAAGTAAGAACAAATACCTAATGTTAACGGTATTCTAACTATTCAGTAGCAAATCATTAAAGTAATATGTGACATTTAAACAGTTTTTAACCGACTTTAAAAAAGAATGAATCTCTGTTTGACCTATATGTGCGTGTTTGTGTGCGATTATCTCACGGTTTTGTAGATATTTTGAGAAAAAGTTTTGTTAGAAGCACGGAAGAGGTTTTAATATGTGTACATAAAAACATACTGGCCAATCTGAGAACCTCCTTTTTGAGATGTCAGTTAAACAAGAGACTCAAACTTCATTGATTTTTAAGTTCCTTGTTTGAGGAAACTAATGATATAAAATAAAACACTCATACTTTATTGTGTTAGAGACTTATTATGTAATAATAAAATTTTGTTTATCAGTGAGTTGGTACAGGATATTCCTAATGTAGGGCGAGGTTTGTTTATTATGTATTTACCGCTTGTTCAATAATGTGACGCAACAATCGTAGATACCATTCAAATCTTCCTACTTTGACAATACAATAATATAATACCTTTAATTTTATACATACCGTAAAACGGGGTGAAAAGAATTTGAGGGGTGAATAGATACAGAAGAGGGGTGAATAAATGTCGGGTAAATGTCCTAACATCTATTCACCCCATTTCTATGTCTATTCACCATTTGCATTCTATTCACCCCGTTTTACCGTTACTAGCTTTTTCGTATGGTTTTTCTTACTTTTTTCGTAATGTTGGGTTACTAAGGTAAGAACGTAAGATAAGAACTGAACTCCTCATTATCATTGAAGAAGAACTACTGAACTATTATATTTAAAGAGTGGAAATTGCCGTAATCATTACTTTTCAGGCGACTTGAGTACCGCAGTCGACTCCCTGACAGTTTAGATTTAGGGGATGTTCCTGCTAGCCGGCCTACGGTCCCTGCTCCCTGATCAAAGTTTTTATTTTTTAAATACAACTCTAAAGAATTGTATTTTTAGATAAAAATTTGGATACCTATGAGATAAAATTGCTTAGTTGTGTAAACTCACCTGTCTAAACCAACAATACTCTACTCTACAATAATTATTTTGTATACATATCCGTTTTTCCTCATATTACTATTAAACATAACAAATTGAATAATTGCCCGAACAAGATTCATAACAGTAACAACTTCGATTAATTCTTGAATAATTTATCTATTCACATGAAAATTTATTTTCTCTAATTAAATATGAAAATTTAAAACACCCATTCAACCAAGACTGTTGATTTTCTTCATGAAGTACCTACAAACAAATATACAACAACATTTATTACGAAATAGTTCCGCATTAAAACTGTTTAAATCAAGAATACAGGATAAAGAAACTACCTAGTCACTAACAATAAATATTTTTTATTTCCACGCCACTTACAGAGAAAAGTAATTATATCTTTCTAATTTACTTCACACCGTTCATATACCTGCTGCTATCTTTTAATATCATTTTCATCAACACAGCAGTACGTTTAATCTTTAATGAAACGTATCGACCGACATGCACTCTGCGTATTTATAAATACATCCACGACGTAGATAGTGCTACCTACATAACGCAAATGAAAAAAAAACATTCACCAAAAATATTTTCGACAACAAACATTTTAAGACTAGTTTTTACTCACAGTTCAGTCAAAATATCTTCATAATAGTTGTAACACATTCAACATTTACACTTTACTAACAAAAGTCCATTAATTTTTCTTCTCTTTTTTTAAATATACGTTATCCCGACACTAGTTCTATTCGGGAATGGCGGTTATAACTAGACGGGCGGCCGCCTCGCACGCTTGTCCACAAATACTTCAGAACAACTCGTAATCGGAATGTTTAATATGTTTATAGTCTGTGGAGACCCAGACAATCCCGCCGCCCCGAGCCAACTTCGGGGCTACAGCGCTCCAATGCATCATTTTCGACTACTATCAAGAAGATTATGCCAGGAAAATGAAAGAAAAAGAAGATGAAAAGCCTAAAAGGGTAAATTGTTACGAAAAACATACTTAATTTAATTCTATACAACAATTACATACATTTTCTATTAGGATAGAAGTTATAATCACAAGAATTGGTAAAATAAAAGAAATGTTCACAAGACAATCCATAAGAGATTTTGTCGCACGTGCTATTAAATGACATATTAATAAATCACGAACCACAACTGTATTGGTTTGGAAATTAACACAACCTATCGAATTTTAAACATTTTAGAGATCTGATTTAGTAGTTGATTTATCTCAATGCCCGATATAATAGTGTTCCATTTTAAGAAAAGAAATAGCAAGTACTTTTCCATTCACAACGTAACTACTAACGCAATATCAATAATATCTACATTTAAAATAAATATTAGTGTAACTTCTACACGTTAATGTGTTTGTTTGTTCCATGTATTATCTATATTTAATGTTGAACAGGCCAGTATTATAACATGCAAAGCAACTATTGAATAGCACAAAAAGAATTCGTTGTTTTTGACAGATTTGGCGGTTTTATAACCTAAAACATGGAGTCGGCTGTCAGATTTGAATGTCATAATTATTATCTCGGTTTTTGTCACGCGATAATTATCTAGGCAGTTAAATATTTGTCTTGAAAGCAAATGTAGGTACATTCTCTACAATGGCCTATTTGTCTTGCAAGTAGGTAAATATGGTAGATATATTATAAGATTTGGGTCCTGAAACCTACCCTATGTTGCTGATATAAACTCCTTAACGGTTATCCAACAGGAGTAAACATTTAACTTATTTGCAATAAGTGCTTGCCAACTTAAGATTACACCGCTCAATATTCTTGCTGAGTTACTACCAAAAGTTTTGCTAATTCTTGGAGGATCGGATTGGAGGATCTTAGCCCTTAACGCCCTTCATTCAAGGACGTTATTGTTTTATTTATTTATTTATTTATTTAAGGTTTGCTAACAGCTTCTGTATAAAGAGAATTAAGTACAGTAAAAACATATCAGTTTTGGGCTTATACAGTCTATCTATTTATTTTGCTTCATCACTTAACCCTTTATATGGTAAAGGGAATATTTGTAATATTTACTTTTTTTAACATTCACTGAACTTTTCGTTGAAGTAAACATGGTAGTAAAAATATTCCCTCTGCCTTATAAAGGGTTATTGTAAACGGTCATTCAATGTTTGTTATATATGTCCAATGCAGCTGAAAAAGAAGAAAGCCAAGCACGTGAAGTCGGAGCAGCAGATCCATGATGAAAGACTGGCGCAGAGGATCCGAGAGGCCTGGGCCATCCTCGAGAGGCTCGTCAACCAGAACATTTATGATGATATTGGTAATCAAATGTTATTAGCAATTTTCTAACGGTATGTAGTAAAAATAAAAGTCTGCCTTTAGCTCTTATGAACCAAATCATTTTTAGAAGCACTGAATCTAAGCATATCATACTGGTCTTGCTATGACAAAATTTCTTTTTTAATAAAAACATTTTTTTTTCGAATGCAATGAAAAGTAATATTTTCAAAACAGATTTAAGTAAACTTAAAAGTGCATAATGTAGGTGCATTTCAGCATTTTTTTTTATCTACACCAAATTCGGAGACTGCCTCCAAAGTATTTATGTTCGCTAGATTAGTTGGTTAGTTTTAGTTAGATTATGTATTAGTATAAGTTACAACGGGACTGGCACACGTTCGTGTAAAAGTTCCTAAAAATAAATAAAGGAGAACATAAAAGAAAGTAGATATTTGCATCTTGATAAAAATAAAACCTCGTCTTAATCTCAGATCCCATCTTCCCCCAACAGCTCAAGACTACCGTTACTGGGATGACCCATCAGACGAGTTCCGTGAAGGCATGGGCTCCTTGCTGCCTCTCTGGAAGTTCCAGTTCGATCCCATGCGGAGCCACGCTGTCTGCGACGTGCAGTGGAACCCGCACTACCAAGATCTGTTCGCAGTCGCTTACGGATCATGTAAGACTATGACAAATATTAATTCAAAGGACATCACCCACCCTTAGTACAATTTTGTTTATAAACTCACATTTCGAATATAGGCATGTTTCCTACTAGTCAAATTCAATACTTTTTTCGAAGCGTCAAAAACGTATACTCTACGAACTTTGTATGAAATATTCTATTATGGCGTCATAAGTTTTTGACGTCAAAAAGCAGACTTTTTGCTGGAAATTTAGCTAGAAAAAAACGAAAATTAAGTAGTACATCAAATTTATGAATGAGAGTGTGATTATTTTTGAATATTTTATTGTATTGAAAAGTTGTAATAATTTATTTTTGACCATCCCTTTTCTTTCCAATTGTCAAATGGGTGATGTCCTTTATAAACTGACATTCCGACGAGTGATGTGCGTATTTCCACAATTCTAGGAAGTAGCACGAAATGATATTGGCAACTTGTTTTAGTTAACGAAGAAATCGATATAGGATTTCTTTTTCAGTAATTGACGTCAATAAGATTTTTTTCTATGAATTGAAGCTAGCTTACATTTGTAACGAACATTATTTCCTTTCTCCCATCCCATCACACCAGCAGATCTATTCATTCACCCATATAAATCAAGTTAATCCCATTTATCTCATTCAGCGTCCCAAAACAGTTTGAAGTCACTATCTGAATAGGAAGCAATTGGGATCACAACGGTTAGTCAATAGGTGCTGAATACCGACACTCGAGACCATTGAGTATCGCCATGTAGCAACAATGGCACTTGAGAACCGAAGTTTGCCGAAGGTAGCCGATCTGACACGACCTCGGCTCAAGTGTTAGTTGTTACACAATTTTATAAACATGCTGTATTTAGTATTAGTAGCCCATTTGTTTACATCATTTGTTAATGAACAGAAAACTGAAATTGTGGTAACATTTTTATGAGTCATCACTTTTTTAATTATCTAACAACAAACAAATTTGGGGTATTTTAATTTTTGCACGCTGAATACCACTCGCGGTTTGTCCCAAAAAAGGATTTTATGCACAAAGCATCTATCAACATAACCGCATAATGGCATACTATACTATTAAAAGTTAAAACCTAGGGATGATCAGCAACAAGACACCCAAAACATACAATTGGTTTTTAAAGACTTCCAAAACGATCCAACATCTCACTCTCAGCGTACACTCATCAAAAAGACTGCATACTTCATTCCCTTTATTACACGACGCATATCTACCCTAATATCATCATTTAGCTCCCCAAAACGTTCCCAAGACACATCAAGGGCGATTTGTAATACGGGCGAGACAAGATGGAGCTTCGTACATTTTCCTCAATTGATCGTAACAGCTTGCCGAAACGGTAATCATCTAATTGAGTGTAGTGTTGGAAAAGTGAGGGTACTAATACTAGATAGCATTAGAGGATAGTGAACCAGGTATAAGTCCAGTCTAGTGATTTTTTGAGGAGTAGATGATGAGTTTTTTTCTGGAAAAGGGATGGTTGAAGAGAGTTTTTCCATCATACGATTACCTTGGTCTTGATCTAGCAAAAACTAGCGAGTATATTCTTTTATTAATCTATCTCTATTTAATCCAATTTAAGTTGACCCTCGGGTGGCAACTACGATTACGCTCATATTTACAATCAGGCACCGTATATCGTCATGGACTCATAGCTGAAATTGTTTTCATGAACATACACTTATCATCTCTTATATTTTCCGTAGAAAATTTAACGAGAAACAATGAAACACAAAGGATACCACAGTGAACCCTTTTTTCATTTATTTATTTATTTAAAGATAGACCAATGACTTATTCACAAAATTTTACATATTATTACATTTTTACATCAATTTGAAGTCAATTAGTCACTTATAGGTGTATACAGCACTCAAGCACTCATTTCAGTATCTACCTCAATATGATACCCCTCACCCAATGTCTCTATTAGCAATTTAAAGCAAAGTCAGCCGAACCCTAGGTATACAACCCACACCCTCGATATTCATCCACTATTTCCTCAACAGTGGACTTCACACTGCAACAGAAGGTGGGCTGCCTCTGCCTATACAGCATCAAGAACCCAGCCTACCCGGAGTATGCAGTGATCACGGAGTCGCCTGTCATCTGCCTCGACGTGTACAAGGAAATACCGTACCTTATCTGTGTTGGTAAGTGTCACTGTGCTTGGCAACCGCTTATCTTCTAGTGTTGTTTAAAAATAGTCGTATTTTGGACAGGTCTCCTCGTGACCATGTTGGGGTTTGAGAATAAATAAATGATACTAAAATAAAATAAGTAAGTCAATATTTTATCTGTGTCCATTAAAAAGCAAGTCTTCTGAGGTATACAAAGATTTGTATGCATAACAGATAGCTGCCTCGTTGGTCGAGTGATCGCAAGTGCGATTACCGTGCAAGCGGTCTGGGGTTCGATTCCCGGATCGAAAAAAGTATAGGTAAGGTATTTTCGATTTTTATTGAGAATGTGCGAATAGTCTAGAATGACAACATTCCATATTTTTAAAAAAAACTAGGGCACCCATATTTTTGAATTTTTCGAAATTATGTACTTTTCATTCATGATTTCGAGTTTGTAATTCGGTGTATTCTAAAAAGACGTAAGTGCCAAATTACGGTAGAATGGCGATAATACCTTTGCCTCACTCAGATCCGTAAAAAAACCTAGTAGATGTCAAAATGTACTGTCACTGACAGCTTGTCCAGTGTTGCCAACTTAGTGGAATTTCCACTAGATCTGGTGGTTTACATATGTGGTTCAGCGGGAAAATATTGGTTTTAGTGGCTAGTGGATATTTTAGTGGACTAGATTGTTTCAGTTAGTGGTAAGTTACAAATTAACCACTAACACTACTCGTAAAATGCTGTATGATTTCTAGTTAAAATACTTAATTGATACACTTGTTGGCAAGATAATAATTGCCTACTCAGAAGGTAAATATTTTTACGCACAATATTAAAGATTTTATAGGTATGAAATGCTATTTGGGGTACCGATTTGAAATTCACTTAACATCTATGAAACAGAAAGTACCACCGCCTGATCAGGAAACTTGAAACTCATGAAAACCAGAGTTCAGTATTTTTATTGCCCATCCATCCATCCATTTTTGGCTTCTGCGCAGGCAATAACAGAATCAAAACTTTTTGAAGCAGTCTGTCTAAAAAGTCAGTTTATATAAAGAATATTTTAAATTATATGTAGATTATAAATATATTATATGCACAAAAATCTAATAATACAATTAAAATAAAACCCTTTTAAATAATGTGCGTAGTTATTGAAAGAGTAAAGGGGGCCATGAAAATATTATTCATAATCCCTTTTTTTAGATTCTGTGATGATCTTGAGGAGTTCTGGTGGTTTGAGAGGCCGCTAAGATTTAGTGGTATCTGGTGGTTTTCACGGCCTCATTTGGTGGGCTGGTAAAAATAAAGTTGGCAACACTAAGCTTGTCAAACTCGTTGGTGCGCTTGTTTGTGCGATTTCAGATTTTGTTATTTGTGTTGTTATAATTATATGATTCCTAGTTGCCGATTGCAGAAACTTGCCGAAAGTTGACTATTTAATGCTATTGCAATATATGCACGAAAATGAATGCTACAATTTTGCATAAATACGTATTGGCAGTGTTGTTTTTGCAGGCTGGTACAAAACAATATTTTGGATCCTTCATTGGCGTACCTATATATATGTTTCATTGAAATCCATTTTATTGACGAAATAATGTCAATCAACAGTTGTGAATAATAACAATAAGCAGTGTGTCGATTCGATAGGAAAATATTGTGTAAAATCAATTTCGATTTCGAATGTAAATAAAAGTTACAGCTTCAATTGACATTAAACATTGACATTTGACACTTGATGTTTTCATCTGAAACCATGATTGCTAAGGCAAAGGTAACGACTGCATTCTGCCGTACCTA
The DNA here is from genome assembly GCF_023101765.2 of Spodoptera frugiperda. NCBI lineage: Eukaryota > Metazoa > Arthropoda > Insecta > Lepidoptera > Noctuidae > Spodoptera > Spodoptera frugiperda. Next base: position 8,047,100 of record NC_064218.1, read on the forward strand.
TGACGTCATCACATGTTTTGTGATTTTAATTATTTTTCTCAGAAATAAAAAAATTAAAAAATATGATATAAATATATTTGAACTCAGGATACGAAAATAAAAAAAATGGTATTTTTGTTTCCATGTCGTGTCAGTTTTGAAATGTTGTCAATTGTGGCCAGTATATGGCAATAGGCTCACCCCCTATTACATGGGACATAACACAAGTGGGTGTAAGTTCATTGCATAGTGGCTATAAGTGCCGTAATGTGCAGGTGCACCTCTACATACCCCTTCGGGGATAAAAGGCGTGACGTTGCATAAGTAACAGATAGTTATAAGGCATAGCTACATACAAAATTCCATCGTTTCATAAATCATTCTATACAATTTCATTACGATCTAACGTCCATAAGCGTCATAAAACTATCGGTTTATTTATAAGATTACGTGCGTAATTATCAATAGCTAACTGTACAGTTAGTATAAGTTTGCTTTACGTTTAAAGTAATCGAAACGAGAGCGCGTTCGGCGCTCTGATTGGGCGGCTAGAATAAACCAGCCAATCAGAGCGCCGAACGGGCCTTCGTTTCGTTTACTTTAAACGTAAAGCAAACTCGTACTAAGGGTACTGTTTAACCACTGATTCACCGCGCACTAAACCAAAAATAACCTCTAATACTATAGTAAAGTGATAAAGAACATCTTGTCAGCCACAACTATGTAGGTACATTTTTATTTATATTAAAACTTAAAACATACGGCTCTAATCGTATTTTAATCGATTGTATAAACGTTGTTAATCGATTATGTTATCGAATGAGTCACTGATTTTCTTCAGCTTTTGTTACTGACTCCGTTTGCGGGTTTTCCCCCATTTTCATTAATATTTTGTTACAGCTAAACGCAATCGTTAACCTCTTGTCTGCCGATTTATGAGAGACGATAGAAAACATATTGGGTCTCGCCTAGATCTACGTTCAGTTCGGTTACTCGATACCAGGGGTTAATGTCTATTTATCTAGAAAATCCAATATGAACATACATTAAAAGCTATTATTACTATCGATCGGAATCGAATGGGTCTAGTCTAGGATAGTAGGATCTAACTAGACACCTTTTTAAAAGGCCGGCAACGCACCTGTTACTCCTCTTGTCTGGCGGCACTGATCGCTTACCATCAGGTGACTCGTCTGCTCGTTTGTCACCTACTCCATAAAAAAGACCGTAGAGGGACCTAAATAGGTAGTATCTTCCAGAACCTCACGCGATGCTTTTTTTTTTTTTTTCTTTAACAACATTTAGTAGCACCTCTTAGTCCGGTTATGATTAAATATCCAATTAAACATTGCTCTCCACATCTCTCATTCTTCTCCTCATCTTCAATTCTGTCTACCCCAGGTCTATATGACGGCAACGTATGCGTCTACAACGCTCAGTTATCACTGGAGTCCTCTTATCAATACAAATCTAACTCGGTACGGGATAAACACAGCAACATAGTGTGGGAGGTAAGTGCCAAATAGTTTCTACATTCATCGAGAAACTTCCATTCACGATCGGTTTATTTTTACATAATAACTACAAACGTCCAAACTGACCATAAGAAACATATTGTACAATCGATGGTAAACTTTATTTTTCTTCGAATCACGAGACGTAACAGCTGGTTGAAATAGTTTTTTATTTAAGTTTATTTTGGATCGGTTTATTTTTGTTATTGCACTTCTATTACTAGTTTTTCTTAAGCTAATTGGTATTTCCATACAGTAAAATAGGTCATATTCAGATATCCATCGTAGCATAATTTATGTCATACTAGAGCTATCATATCCACTGCTGTGCTACCTTAGCGTTACATTTGCCTGTTAATCATAAAATAGACATAGAAATAGAAAGTGGTTTCTTATAAAACTTATCATGACCTACCAATCTACTTTAATATTTCATAATCTTCATCTATTGATTTACACCTAGCTCCTATTAATATTTAGTTACTTAAATATAGATTCGCTGGGGACCACGCCTGATTGACGGGGAGCCCTCGTTCTTCTCAATATCTGGTGATGGACGCGTGGTGCAATGGGCGGTGATGCCAGGAGAGCTGCAGGCCACCACCATCATCACGCTAACATCCAGCGTACCGCCTATACCGGGACCTGATGGGACCATGCTCACCGTTAACAGTAAGCTAATTGTACATAATTTGCTAAGGATTAAATCTATGTTTGGGGAGCCTATCAGCAGAGGATATCTTGAGGCAGATATGATGAAATTCTTCTTATATGCTATATGGCTATATCTATTTATCAACCTTCTTGCTAATCAATTAACGTCATCTAATCATATGTGCAATAAGTATTTTAATTTTTTTAGTGTTTATAGTACCAATATTCATTCCTACTCATATTTTTTCACCTAGCTAGGATTCTCTCCTGTGTCGTAGGTGCATTTTTACCAAACGGCACATGTGTCTTCTTTTCTTCAATTAAAACTTCAAGTTCTTAAGCCTTAAAGTAAAGATAATCCCTATAATAAATAATCCACAATTTTGCACAGGCTGCGGCAGCTGCATTTGTTTCCACCCTGAAAAGACAGAGATCTTCATGGTGGGCACAGAAGACGGTATGATCCACACCTGCTCCCTCAAGTACAACCGTAACTACGTGCGCTCCATCCAAGGGCATCACATGCCCGTCTACAGGATCCACTACAACAACTATAACAACAGCATCTACGCCTCCTGCTCTGGTGACTGGAGAGTCAAGATTTGGGAGGATGGGAGGGAGTAAGTTCGTGACGTCTTTTATCGGAGTAGATCTGCATTTTTAAAGTGTAACACCCAGTATTTAGCAGTTTTTATTTGAGTCTTGTTCAGTGCCGGCGTTAGGGGGGGCGTGATGGGCCGATGGCCCAGGGCGACAAATTCTGGGGGGCGCCAAAAAAATTAAAAACTACTACTAACACTTGATATTGCTTCCCTCAAGTGGGCGCCACAATATTTTCGCCCGGGGTGTCAGTGGCCCTTACGCCGGTACTGGTCTTGTTTCTCTCATAAGGATACTTGAAAAATTGGAATGAAACCATAGAGGTTTTGGTTGGATCACCGTGATTATGAACAATTGAATAACATAATAGTTTTCAAATATTTAGTATCAAAAAACGGAATCTAATATTATTTCATTCTCACTCTATGTATGATACGTTCTTCTTTTCATTGCACATGCACAGTGAGCCCCTATTCATGTTCGAGCTCGGATCTCCAGTGGGCGACGTGAAGTGGGCTCCGTACTCCAGCACTGTGTTCGCAGCCTGCACTGCTGATGGCAAGGTAATGAAAGACCCACCCATAGGTAATAGACCCACCCATAGGTAAAAGACCCAGCTGTCCACATAATTGGTAGGCACAGAATAGGTAACCTGGTTTATTTAGTCATATCCAAATAAATATCTAGGTAACTGATAAATTAGTGTTTGCCAAACAACGAGTTCATTTTTAGACTCAGAAATTATATTCTAGTTATCTATTAGGATTAGATTCCTTCTGAGAATAACGAAATAGAAAATCTTTCATCCTATCCATAAATCTTCGGTTCCATATCACGAAGGAAATCTATCAAAATCACACTAATATTATAAATATAAAAGTTTGTTTGATTAGATGTTTCATCAATCACGCTGAAAAATACAGAACGAATTTTGAGGGGTATACAGACAGGGTATGAGCTGACTTGGGTGATAGGATACATATTATCACATGGAAACGCGAAGCTGATGGTAAAAGCTAGATACTCTATTATAAACTTTAATACATCAAACTAAACTTATAAGAACAAAATACACTTCAAATTAAAACAGAAAGCTACTGACTTAAGTACTTCGGTAAAGTTTTGTATCTAAAAATAGCATTTCCTTGAACGTCGTCGCCATAAAAGTGAATATCAAAAATCCAATATCCGCTCTCACAGATACTGATACATTTACGTCTACACAAGTGGGGTAATGTCTTCGAGTTATTTTCACTGATAGATAGATAGGTACCTATCCATAAAACAGCACTGTCAATCACCGTGACTAAGAATTTGTATACATACTTGATGATTATAGGGATTTAAGTTAGTGATGCTTATTGCTGTTGATATTTGATAAAATTTAAATCAAACTAGTGGTCGCCTAGTGGTCGAAATTCAACCATATACGATTTAATTTACAATACCACTTAACATACGTTCAAGGATAATTTTTATTTAACTCAAACTCAAACAAACTCTTTTATAAAACTCCATTCATATGAGACGTGAGAATATCATCGCAATGTCTATCGATTTTGACGTATTGTCAAATACGATCAGATACTATGCATGTGTGTGTAATGTTTTATTTATTGATTTAATGTACTTTATAAGCATTATTTTTGGAAAATATTAGCGTTCTGCACTTCTCCTACACATAAACTATAAGTGTACCAAATTTTATGCTCCTACGTCCGCGCAATTTTCGTAAAAAGCGGTCCAAAGTTTTTGCATCACGTATTAATATATAGATATATAGATAATGTGATAAATAAAACACTATTGTGGTTATTTGATTCTCAATTCATATGCACGTTTGTGATGACCTCCCTAAGAAATAAACTTCAATATCATCATTTTTAAACCATACCTAATTAAACCTTCGAGAAATACGAAATCATTCTAGACAACGACAAATCTCAAAAACTTATTTTTATTTATTTTTTCCTGTGTTAGGCAGCTACCCACCTATTATTAGTCTCTACAAATAAATTCTATTGTTATTTCTCTAGGTGTACGTATATGACCTGAATGTGGACAAATACAGGCCGATATGTGTGCAAGCAGTGGTCTCGAAGAAAACAAAGAAACTCTCCAGAGTCGACTTCAACCTGAAACTGCCAGTCATCGTCTGCGGAGATACAAAGTAACCAAACTCCTTACACATTTTTCCTCATTTGTGAAATGTATCTTTATGTTTTGTATTGTGGAAAACGTAATTTTACCATAACAACAAAAGAGTACAGGAATCGTGATCATAGATGGCGCCACTATCCTTTTTACGTCATTGCGTGGAGACTTAGGACCTTCCAAATATGAAACAAAATTTATGCGTCACGTTTTCATAATAGTATGAAAATGTATAGTAACAATTAATTATTTTATTAGTACAAAACGTAAATACATAAAGATTGTAACTAAACTTGTTATGATCTAATCAATACTAAAGATTCTAATTAAAAAAACAATAAAACATTGATATCAAACAAACATCTATAGAGCGTTTCTCAGAATTAGTAGTGTTGTCCTCTTCTAACATTTTTGCTACAGTAATCGATTCACTATTTCGCCTCGTTTCTCATAGCCTCCATAGCTCAGGGGTTAGAGCACTGGTCTTGTAAACCAGGGGTCGAGAGTTCAAATCTCTCTGGGGGCATCGTGTGAAATTTTTTGGATTTCCAATTTTTATGATATTTTTGACATTTTTACAATGTTTTGAGTAATTATTTTCTTAAATTTCTAGGGGCACATGTCACGTATTGAAGTTATCGCCGAATTTAAGAGTAATGTGTAAACCGCCTAAAAAGGCCCAAGGAATTGATCAACGGACGTTACAGGTAATTAATTTGACAATGATTTTTTATACAATTTGACCTTTTTTGACTTTCAAATATCAATTAGGTTATTTTTTTTTTTTTTGTTTTTACTGACAATATACAAACATCAGTGATGTTACAGTATGATGATTACTGACTAATTCATCGTGATATTGTAAACATTTATTTTATTGTTTGTTTTTTATTAGATTATGAAACTGGACAAGCTACTAAGCTTAGTTCGAGACCCGCCATTCCAAACCGGAGTCGTGGACGAGAAGTTTGAGGACGACTGAAACCGCAAATGCCCACAAAATGTACCCTTAGACATAATTACTAAAATAAATAAAACACATATTTACTTGTATTTGTATTAATTATTCTAATAAAGCTTTGAAATTAAACTTTTAAACTTATTCTAATACAATGAAATGTGCCCAAAAAGAAAGGCACGTTAAAAATGCACTTTAGGATAAACTCTCAAAAAACGAAACAACGCCATTCTCAATGGACGCCATTTTTATTAATGGCCTGTACATAGAAGCAAGTGAATTTCACTGGCGGACCATAAACACTATAAAAAAAAAACTAAGCAACAAAAACAACGCGATAGCTGCCTTACAAACTAAAATCGCAGTTAAGACCAAAGCAATAAGTACTATATTCGTAAGTGGTGTGATATCGGCTGGTTTAAAAAAGCCTTTGTGAAAAAAAAACAGATTTTGAGACTAGAATAGTATCGAAAGAATGAACACTTACTATTTGTATTAAATTTTGACTAGTCTACTAGATCACAAGAATTCCAAAATTTGTCTTAATTTTAATATTAAAAATAATTAAAACTATACTAGATATATTTAATTTTATAAGTAGTTATTACTACTTAATTTTACTTCGTACTCCGATACATTTTTATAAATAATCTCTTAGATTTTTTACTCTTATCTACGTCATTGATATCTCAAAATATTTTTTTAAATGTAACAATTTAGTTTTGATCGTATTTAATCTGTATTTATGTACAAAAACAGTTTTAATATATTTTTAACGATTTGAAACACATATTATTCTTTTAAATACATATTTTCAGAATTTCTTTAGATATTCTAGTCCACAAATAATATTTCGATTTCTTACAAATTAGAAGTAAATCTGCCATTTAAAAATTAACTATAAAATCTCTTTCTAAGCTTAAATATAATATACGTAGCTACTTATTCACCGATATCTTAAAACTAGTGACTAGTACTCACGTAATATTGCATTCTCACTAAAACAACAATTAAAAAATAAATAATAATAAACGCGATCACGAGATTGTTTTGTTCGAGAAACAACTTATGACGTAAAATGCCATAATATTTGTAACAACGCACATTTAAGGTACGCGTCCACAGGCCCGTATCGTACGCACCGCACGCATCGCACGCAACGGATTTTAGTTTGTCTTGTATAGAAACTCATACAACTGCGTCCACTGATCTGCATCGTACGCACCGCATCATCAGCAATGCCTACATGCGATGCGTACTGATGACATCATACGGAATGCGTATGCTGAGTGTGGTGCGTACGATGCGAGCCTGTGGACGCTTACCTTAAGTGTCCTTATATTATTGTATATACTGTAAATGACTAGTTGTAAAACAATATATTGTGCAAGTATACAGTTAACTTAAGGATAGAGTAACTTGGGACCAAGTTTGTCGCACCGCTCCACTGCATTGGACCCTAGTTTTAGATCCAGGAAAGCTCTAGCGTCGTTCGGAGCTGGTGCTTGACGACCCGCGAAAGTTATCTGTAAGAATGATATAAAATTATTTTATTTTTACAGAAAGAATTTTTAATACAATTTTTAGAAGTAACACAGCAGCAATTCAGGCCCATGTTTCCAAATCCAGTCATACTTTACAGTTTTAAGACACCGTTTATAAAAAGGATAATATAATGGTCACTTCAATAAAAATCGATAAAATTTAATACCTGTGCTAAAGGATGCAAATGTCTCTCAGGAAACTCTCTCTGATGAGCCAGCACCCAGTCCGCAGGCCACATGGTACCATTTCTAGCTGTGAACGGCAGTATTAAGACATAGACGCGATTAGTCGCGGAGTACGCCACTCTGTAGTAATGTCCTTTAGTCGCGCGCTCCCAGACGAAGCCGTCAGCGTCAGCGCCGCCTCGCTGTAGCCAGGATACGCGAGATACATCGGAAGCATGGATGCCGATTTCCACGTACTCCGCCCATGGTAGAATATCTCCCCTGTAATATTAAATTTGTGACTTGTGTTAGAATTGGTTCACAAAAATTATGGCAATGATAATATTGACATACTATTGTACTATCACAGTTAAACTCGAAATAAAAAAACAAATATGTATAAAATAAAATCTATTATGTCCATCCTTCACTGACAGGAATAGGAATTAACCAATTAAGTTGGTGTTCGTAACATCATCATAGAAGAAGGTTCTCGGAATTCGCCTAGTGTTAAAATTTTACAAATTAGTTAAGTTAGTGTTCCGCAATGCCGTAATATACTTGAGTAACATGTGAGGTACATTTCTAAACATGTCTATTTATATTATGTACTATGGAGATGAAGGGCCTAATGTATAATGTAGATCTAAAGAACTACTGTCCATTAGTACCTTATAACAGCACCAAGTAGGGAAGTAGTTTCCAGCCAACACCTGGCGCCGGCTTGCAACAGCGCGCGCAGCACGTGTCCCGCAACACGACGCATGTTGCGGCGACAACACGGTGGAGTGTTGCGTCCTGACAGTATGTACGATGGTGTGCCTTGCACTGATGGGTAGCATCGCTGTGAATGAAGATTTAAATAATATAAAATTAGACATTTCTTGGAATTATCTGATTGGCCTTGATTAAGGTCGCAAAGAGATGCTGAATGCAGGTCACTTCCATTCCAACCGGCCTATCTGGAAGTAATTGGAGGACTATGTTCAGCAGTGGATGTCTTTTGGCTGATAATTGATGATGATGATCTTATTGGCTGGACCAAGGAATGAGTTATAGGAATGCAAATTAGTATAAAATATGCAACTTACAAACAAAATCGTGAGATCTATTTAAGAGGGGTGATACAGGCAGACAAACTAGCACTATGCCTCTTCTTTCATTAGGAGTAACATTGCTAGTAAAGAATTACACAATATCATAAAAAATACTTGTTTCTTAACTGTACCTGTGACTCCCTCTTGCATCCAAACCACTGCACTCTGCCGTCCTCCCTGACAACTGCCTTCACTCCCAACTGTTTGTACAGAGCCACCCTGTAGTCCCGCATATGACGAGATGCCCTCTGCTTTGCTCCTGGAGTCTTCAGCACTCCTCTACCAGCACTTAGCTTGCCATCAGATAATTGAACCTGGAAAATTTATGAAGAATTTATAAATAACTGATATCTTTCCAAAGACAATAATGGATACTTAGATTAAAAAAATGTATTGAGCTCACCTTAACATTTTTGACAGCAGTTTGTAGATAAAGTGACTCAGGAAAAGGCAATGAGAAAGGTTGTGGTAGTTTCTGTAATATTGCTGTTTTAATCAGCAGTGCATGCTGGCCATGTACAGCATCACAGACCTTGCCTGAAGCATCTTTACTGTACTGTAGGGTCCAATCAACATAGTTCCACTTTACATGCTGACATACTAAGTGGGAATTCCCCACCCCAATAGCTACAGCCTGGGTAGGGCTGGCCATGGCCGCCGCCATCGCCAGCTGCAGCACACGACGCGACACTCGCGTGGAATCAGGTACGAACAGCACATACTCAGTAAATATTTGCGTCAAGGGATTAAAGTCCTGCGGCGAAGCACTTAACTTCAACTCCAGTGATAAAACCTTAACATTTCGCAGAGTCTCGTTCGTCACAGAGAACGGAAAAGGTGGATACGGTGTGTTCTCGCATACCACCACCACGGGCATATTAGGGAAGGCTGATACGAAAGATTGCACGCTATCAGCGATATCATTCTCGAAATCCTCGAACTGACGGAAAACTACAGTCATCAATTTAGACAAATGTCGTGAGGAACGAGGGTGCAAAGGGTTTGGAGGCACAGTCACTGGAGAAATTTGATAAATCGGCGGAAAGAAGTAACAACATATCGAGGCTGCAACTAATATTGTGAAAACTATATAGAACCTGAATTTTAAACGACCGCGGAAAAGACGATAGAGCATTATTTTCATTTATAAACTTGCACATTTCAGTCATTACAGTACATCAATTATTTATTTTCATCGAAAATCGAATTCATATTTTCACAATCGCCTGAAACAGCACTTTGTTTTGACATTCATGAAAAGTGTTGCTATATATTATTAATTACATTGCCAATTTTGTTATAAAGCAGTTGCCGACAGATCATCGTTGGCATTGTTAATCGCAGTTTTTAACATTTATCTGAACTACGAAATATTTTAAACCGATTTAGATTATGATAATCTTTTGAAAAACATTTAATAATTTTAAAATACTTTTTACCGACAATAACACTGAATGGAATTGACAGTGACAATGACAATTCAGGCGAATCATACCAAATTGCGCATGTCACACGTCACGGTACGTCAAAAAAATTTACGTTTACGATTTCGACCCGAGTTTTGGAGTTCATTTAATAATTTGGTTAAATTAAATACTCTGTAAAAATGGAAGATAACAAAGATTTCGAAACCTTAGAACCTTCATTAAAAAATGTTGTTGAACAAACATCTCTGAGGTGGATTTTTGTGGGAGGGAAAGGTGGCGTTGGTAAAACAACATGCAGGTATGGAATTTATTAACAATGCAATGCTTTTATCGGTGCGATCTAATAAAATTCTAATAGAAATTATTAATTTTAGCTGTAGCTTGGCCGTTCAACTGGCTAAGGTGCGAGAGTCGGTCCTCATTATCTCTACTGATCCAGCCCATAACATTTCTGATGCATTCGACCAAAAGTTCTCGAAGGTAGGTTATATTCTCTAATTAGAAATTTTATTGAGCTGGAAATAGCTTTTTACATCATAAAACATGAAATTACGTCAGTACAACATTGTACGATAGTACAACATTAATCATCCTGTTTGCATTTTTTTTAAGTTAGGAATGCTGCACACAAATATTACTAGATTAAAATTGTTCTAATAAGAATACGATAAAATTAATTAGTCTAATTAGATGTGTATGAGTAAAGCAAGTTGTTTTTAATGCAATTTTACATTGAATAATTTAATTGAAACTAATCCTAACCTTGTTTGTAAACATTTTTCTTTGTTTAGAGTCTAGAATATACTAATCACATTTTCATCTGAATTTTAGGTACCAACAAAAGTGAAAGGCTTCAATAATTTGTTTGCAATGGAAATTGACCCTAATGTAGGGCTGACAGAGTTGCCAGAGGAATATTTTGAGGGGGAAACAGAAGCAATGAGGTTGGGTAAAGGAGTTATGCAAGAAATTGTGGGTGCCTTCCCTGGTATTGATGAGGCTATGAGTTATGCAGAGGTAATCAAATTCATTATACATATATTAATATAATCCCCACAAGTACATTTTTTTATATTGTACAAATGTTAAACAAGTTTTAGACTCGTACTCTACTCGTAGGGTCTACATAATTATAAGTGATTGATGTTTAATTTTGGTGTGTAAATTAATCCAGATTTTTTCTAATGCTTTTTATGAAAGTTCGAACTCTTATAACATTAAAATTCTTTAATTGTGAGACAAACTAAATTAACAAAAAAAAACACTGTTCACAATGTATACTAATGGTATTGTACATAATCACATATAATAATCTTTGTAGGTAATGAAACTGGTGAAAGGTATGAACTTCAGTGCAGTAGTGTTTGACACTGCACCCACAGGACACACTCTGCGTCTGCTGTCTTTCCCCCAGGTTGTCGAGCGAGGACTCGGAAAACTTATGAGACTGAAGTCTAAGGTAAGTTTATAAATAATAATGACTCTAATAGTGTAAAACCTAAAAGTTTATTTGTTTGAGCATGCTTATCTTTGGGGCTACTGGTTCAAATTATAATATTTTTGTGTTCATCACAAAGTGAATAATAATTACGAGAATAGTATCTTTTTCATCATTATTTTGTCTGTGTCCATGATCAATGACTGCCTGTTAGAAGGTTTTCTTGCTAAAAGATAATACAATTCCAGACATCAAGGGCACAACTGAACATGTCAAAATAAAAACTTAATTAATTCGTCATTGGACCTTTTAAGTAACAATTGCCAATTTAAATACATGACATTATTCAATTGTGTTAAGGTCAGAATTTTAAACTACTATTTGTTTTCAGGTTGCCCCATTCATCAACCAAGTAGCAACACTGTTTGGCTTAGCAGAGTTCAATTCAGACATGTTTAGCAACAAAATGGATGAAATGCTTTCTGTTATAAGACAAGTAAACACTCAGTTCAAAGATCCAAACCAAACGACATTTGTGTGTGTCTGCATTGCTGAGTTTCTGTCGCTGTATGAGACTGAGCGTCTAGTTCAGGAGTTGACGCGGTGCGGCATCGACACACACAACATTATCGTCAACCAGCTGTTACTGCGAACGTCGGCGCCGTGCGACTTGTGCGCGGCGAGACATAAAGTCCAAGAGAAATATCTGGAACAAATTGCAGACTTGTATGAAGACTTCCACGTTACAAAACTGCCTCTGCTGGATAAAGAGGTCCGTGGCGCCGCAGCTGTGAACGCTTTCTCGGAATACTTGCTGAACCCCTACAAGCCGCCCGCGCCCGCCACGTGATCTGCCCACTAATGGCCCAGTACTGTGCGTGTCTTTCTCAGTGCAAAGAATTTTCTATCCAGTTCCAAATATTCGTTTCTAAATTAAAGTTATCTTGGTGAGTGAAGGTGCTATTCGTCACAAGCTTGAATTTAAACTGTTGCTAGTTCTGTGACCACAATTCTATAATCCTGGGGTTTGAAGATATAATTTGTATCTATTGTTGCTATTTATCCTCATCACATTGACAGTAAACGTCATATTATTCTAGAAAATAAATGTTATAATATATACTTATTTTATTATTTATTAAAAATAAAATATGGTTGTGTGCTAAAAATCTTTATTATTATTATAATATAAAAAAATCATACTGATTTAAAACCAAAATCATAATGCCAATGGAATAACTAGTAATAAACTACTCTATCCTTCAAATATGGCGATTTAAGTTATAATACATAACTATAATTTAGTGTATGTCAACTAGAACAAATACTGATTGTTTGAATCTACATTAAGTTAATTTCTATTCCGATCAAAGAAATAACAATATTTTAAACATTATCTTGAATAACAACTAACAGCCTATGGCAGTGTTTGTTCGAATACCATAAATTATATTTAAATACTTGTTTAAATCTATATATTAAAATGCTTTAGACACAGTGTCATCGTAAGTATAAAACAATTAATTTAATACAACCATTAAGCACAAAATGAAACCCGTAACTTGTACAAGAACTTTACAACTCACGCAGTAAAACATTCCAATAAAATGTAACATTATAAACGTCTTTCACATTCGCATGCATTATATAATATCTCGATAATTTCAACCGAAACAATTCAATTATATTATTATACAACAGTCTGTCCAAGCATAATAGTCTGAGGGCCTCGGACAAGATAATACATCAACCATAATTTTAAAACTACTATACTACTATCATCTCAACATTCATATAGTAATTTGGCAGATAAAATTATAAAATGCACTTGATTTCCCTTAACAACCAACAATTAAATACAATGATAGTTCTTAATATAAAATAAATTTTTGGTTGTAGCCTTTAGTAGGAAAGAACTTACTTTAAAATAGTCTAGTCATTATTATGGTGTTCAAAGTGTTTCTAAATGGTCTAAAAGAATCTTATACAACATTACATTTTGTTTTTTTTTTCTTTGTTCTGGGGGTTATAATTAATACAATATGAGTATTAACACAAAAGTATAGTGATAGTAAATAAATTCTATAAATAACTTGCCGTCTTTAAACAAGTGTACAACAGTACAACAATTAAGTAGTCTCATTTAGAATATTTGTTCAGGTACTAATTGCGAAAACTTCATTATTATAGACTTATAGTCCACACAAGAAAGAGATGCCTACAGAAAGTATTATACCATCCCTTTCTTGCACCAACAAAGTCTTTGAAATATAATAATTATGATTATAAAAGTGTTTTATGTAAGTTAACGAGGCCCCCATTGATCCAGTCCATATAAAATTACGAGCTAATGTAACCGTTTGTGTCAACTAGAGCGGTGTTGTGTGGGTAGGTGCCAGGCGACTAGAGTGGCCCCGAACACAGTACCAAGCAGCGCGGCGGCGCATGCGCCTGCCTCGAACAACAACTTCGGTGTGAACACGCCCCATATCATTAAGTGCCGGCAGTGAATCGTTGCTGAGATCGCACACGCGAATACCTGAGAAATGGTAAAATAGAATTTCAATCTCGAATACAGACAAAAATGTGTGTAATATTTTTTTAATGTACTCAAAATACTTACCCTAATAGCGAAGCAGAGCATAAATTTCAGGCACAAGGAGAAAACGGCCGCTAGCTGCGTGCGAGGTCCTACTCTGGCCGCCCCATTCTGACCCCAAAGCGCTAGGAGAGGTACTGCAGCGCCAAATGCTAATATAGTACCTGCAGAGGAAGAAAAAATCGTTACGATTAGAAGCCTGTAATATGGAAATTCGATGGTGTTTACCTATTACACTCGTGTTTCGGATAACAAGTTAATAAATCGGTCTCAGTTATTAAAAAAATGTAAGTGTAGACCAACTTACCGAACAATTCCAGTGAGACCAAAGAAGCAGTAATAGGAGGTCCAATGTCCAAATAGTTGGGGTCCCCGGCATGGAAGGCAGGCGCCCATCGCACATGGCCCAGTGTCGCGTGATGACCCGTGCCGTAGAAAGCGTACGACGCCAGTAACGCCCACATACACGCCACGCTTGAGTTGCATCGGGTGGCCAAGGCTGAGGAAAAATTATCTCATGAATATAAAACAATTACTTCATGGTATAATAAGTACACTATTTAAGAAAGACTTACAGAATTTAGTAGACCCTTCGCTCTTCAGTCTTGCAACTAGATTGAGAGCTAAACATGCCAGTACTAAGGCTAGCACAGCGGCCGGAGCGTACGAGACGCCGAGCACTAGCGTGTTGGCGACAAACAGCATGAGGCCGCCCGCCATGAGCGGCAGCGTGGCGCCGCGGCCCTCGCGCTTCCACAGCAGCGCCAGCATCACCGCCAGCACCAACCACGCGCCGCGGGCCAACAACTTCGCGCGGCTGGGGGACCCCAGCGACCCGTATCCCGTCGCCCAGTGAGAACAAGCCAGCAACCCCGCCACTACAGTACAATAACCGCGCCAGCCCACATGTCGCCTACATATCGCTACCACAGCCGCTACAGTCCCCATGCCCAGTACCAGCGCTGGCCGCGACGACTGCCCCGTCGGCACGCCCGCCCCAGCCGTCCAACAATCTCCCTGTTCCTCTCTACAACCGCGATACGACCTAGTCGCTGCAAACGCTACTCCACAGGCAATCCAATACAACAACGCGGTTGCGTTGCCTATATTCCAAGCCATCAAACCTAACACAGTCATACACAAGAACGCCAGAGTAGAGCCTTCTTCTATAATGTAACTGTTGGACACCAACACCGCTGCGGAGGCCGCGAGAGCTGCACGAGCGAACCGTTCATAGAACTGTGAACGTCCCTCGTACCACCGCTGCGCAATCCCATCCCAGTGCATGATTATCAAAACGCAAGTTATACTGGCCGATATTAAACCAGTACTTAAAATAATAGCGTGTTCTAAATCTTCTAGGAACTTGAAATAGAATGCTGTGTAGCATACTCCGATACAAACAGCCATGGAAACGAGCCCCGTCGGGACAAAAGTACTAGCGAACACATTGGGAAGGCGTTCCATAGGAATACCCTCAGTAATCAGCCAATTGAAAAATATGGCCAAGAGAAGAAGTAACAGAGCTCTGAGCATAGACAGAGAATCAAACTCCACCCAGACTTCACGGAAAACGGTTCGCACATTGTCGACGAGTGCTCTGAAACAAAAATAAACTTTATTACATTAAGTTAACATTCCAATCCATTTGTTTACAAAACTTGTAAATTACCTGACATCCGCCGCGTAATTGTTGAGGTCGTCGTCAGTTTCCACGGAGGCGGCTTTGTGTAGTTGTTCCCTCGTCGCGTTGATAAGGTGCGTGAGCCGGTCGAGCGACACTTGCTGGGATTCTTCACCGTAGCGAATCATGTATTGTGTTATCTGTTGACAAAGGAATTATCTTGTTTAAATTATGCTGAATGTATGGTAATGAGCATACTGCAGAGCATTTCGACACCAGCAATTTATACTACGCTAACTCGAAATTTGGAAAAAACGTTTTTTTATGCCAAGTTGCTTAAAATGTGTGTTTACATACGTCATAAAAAAATTGAGATGAAATATGCAAAAATAAGAAAGTTACAAATCTTATAAAACGCTAAGTAAAGGTACTTTTTGAAATCACTCGATTTATATTACGCCAACTATTATTAGCGGAGTGCGCAGGGATCACTTTGGTCAAAGTCGTCAACACTGCACTAACTCATAGTTAGCGTAGTTTAGTGCGTTCGTGTGTATACTTGTTCGTTTGTAAAATGAACGACTTAGCGACTTTTACATAGTAAATACTTATGTGTTAACGTATTAATTAGTTTATTAATGGTACGTTGACTATTCTTTTTGTAAGTAAGTACATGTTCTTTATAAAAATATTGAAATATGCATCAGATGATTGATCATGCACTACGACCGCCCGTACTACACTACGCTAACATAAGTTAGACGTGTATAAGATGTAACATTTTTTTGATGAATTACGTTTATATACGGCTAACTTGCGCTAAATCAAAAAATATAAATAATTATGGAAATATAAATATGAGATATTACAATGAATAAATTAAATATTAAGCATACCAAATTTCATACAAGTATCTTAATTAATGTAAAAGTTATCACGTTTTTCCCTTTAAACGCCTCTACTGTAAAGTACGCTTTTTGGACTTAGCGTAGTATAAATTGCTGGTGTCGATTTGTCACACAAGATAAAATTCTAACATTCAACTATAGTAAAAAACAAATGAAGTAAATCATGATAAGGGCAAAAGTATTGTTAATAAATCATGTTTCCTTAGTCTCTATTTCATAGCAATAAGGATGATTTTAGAAAAGCAATCACTTCAAGCTGTTCTCACTCACCTGTTTTAAATTGTTGGTAATATGTAGCAGTGTATGGCTTTTGCTGGCCTCTGGTAGAACTGGTAAGAGTAGATGTCCTAGTGAAGGTGCTGGGGGTGGCCTTCCTAATGCGGCACTGATTGTGGGAGCTAGGTCAGTCTGCTGTACTTCCTTCCCTATCATCACATCCACTCCAGTACCCGCCAAACCAGCACCTCGGTACGCAAAGAATGCTGCCGTGCGTTCAGCCTTACTTTCACCTCCGTGGTCACCTGACAAAGGTAATATGTTTATGATTCTGGGATGTTGAAGAAAACAAAGCCATGCAGAACCTATTAGTCTATGCAGATTTTCTTTCAGTTTCTATTCCATATTGTTAGTACCAAAAATAAGCCTTCGAGAAAAATCTATTTGTTACAAAAAATTCAAAACAGTATAAAAACAGAAAAATAAGCACACTTATTGTAAAAAATCTAGCTACAATCTATCTATGGACACAAATTCCAACAAGAATGCTTTAGATTCACACAAATAAAATAGCAAAATGTTTAGCCAAATGAAAGAAAACAAAATAGACACACAGATATGCTACAATGCAAACTTGTTACTAATATACCTACCATTTGAGTTGGTCCACTCATGTGAGTCTAAAACAATATGAAAATTACCATCTTTTACTTGTTGATATAAAAAATACAATAATAGGTAACTAAATAAACTCTATTCAACCTTGTAACTATTTCATATTTTTCCTTATTCTTACAGTAACAGAGCCCATAGATAAATACTTTAAATACACAGATACTTTATGAGATTTAATTATATACTTTTTACAATATTATGAATATCATTTACTATTTTGAACTAATCTCACCAACAACATAATTTGTATTATGTTAATTTCAAAATTCAGAGTGATAGGATGTAAGAAAATTCAGCTAAAATAATTAGTGTCCAAAACTCTACATTGTAGTACAACTTACCATTTTCTGTCATGCCATGGTCTCCGACTACAAACAGAAGAACATCAGGCGGCAACATGGAGATGACTTTCTTCAACCGAGCATTAGTTTCATCCAGCTTCCTCGTCATCTCAGGGTGGTTAGGTCCATATCTATGGCCTGCATGATCTACTCCAAGGTAATGAGCCACCAACAAGTTCCAGTCATCTTTTCTCAATTCATCATATATTTTTGCATCAACTTCTGCAAAGGTTTATAGACAATATAATAAGATACTTTCTTCAAAGTTTAATAGAATTTCACCTCAAAAAAGCATATCCATATTAAAGCCTAAAAACAATATATTGACAGTAAATTATTTACAAGAGACATTAATCAGCCTTCCACAACCATTTGGAAAACCTTCACAAACTGAATTGGACAGAGACTAAGAGGTGTAGGAAACCTAGCAGTGTATAAATGGTCTCTAGATTTATTAATCAGCTCTGAAGTCGGAATATAGGCATATAATGGATATTTCATTGTATTTACCATTGTCCACAGTATCCAGGTCCCAAGTATGGAATGAGTACATAGCATGTGACCTCAACCAGCGCTTTGGTAGCAGACGAGACCAAGTATCATCTCCAAGCAGTACAGCCCGTCCCCCATTCTTGGTCACCTATTAACAAAGATAACATTTGAGGACAATGATAAGATTAATTCATTATCAAAATTAGTAACTAATGATAGTTTTTTCATTATTTAACTCACTTGATCAATGATGTTGTCTTCCTGTAACTCCATGGCGGCGAAATTTGAGCTAGCGTCAATAAAGGTCGGTAGTGAGCCTGTAGCGAGCGCCTTCACACGCTGCAGAGTGGTGGTGGGCGGATCTGCCATGAACCGGTAGAGGCGCGTGCGGTCCGGCCAGCGGTCCAACATCTCACGCATCACTGGCAACCGATTCTGATAAGGCAACGGCTTCACAATACTCTCATCATACTCCGTAAAATCATACCGAAGTGCGTCCACTAATAAAAACACCACTTTAGACTGCTTCGGAACGCAAGCGAGCGGTCCGCCAGGCACAGCCACTATACGACGAATTTTCTCTTCTTCATTGCAATAACCCTTCACGGTAGAGTTTTCATGCCCATCACATCCGAAGTTATCAATTGGAACACATTCAGTCACATCACTCAGTGTTTTACGGGACAACAGGAATCCATGCCCGAACATGAGAACCGCTGACAGAATCAAGTAGGCAAACCATACTAAATACAAAATAAAATTCCATTTTTCTTTCATGATTGTAACAGTCTAACGTAAATAATTAGTTTTTCTATTCTAGTTAACTAACAAAATCAATTAAAATTTGTGTCCAATCCATTGCATTTACCAAAATTGCAATGACAATTTGACTATTTGAGTGACAGTGACAACCTGCTGTTTGACAAGTTACAATGTGTTTGCTTGCCAGGGGAAAATAAGATAATCCAAGCGGAAAAAACTAGAAATAAAAATTGCAATCTTTAAGCTAATAAATCTCTACATTTTTTTATAATAAAACGTCGACTTGTTTAATTTAGATTAGACAAGGTTTGCAGTTCTATTTTTTTATTATATGTCGTGTTGTATGTCAGTGACATTAATTTTTAAAAAAGCAAATTTTAATAGACAATGGTGAGGCCGAGAAATATTACTTTTTTTGACTTTGACATTTTCAATTTTCATCACTTCTTTAATTTTGCATTTTTGCTAAACAACGTAGTTTTATCTAAAGAATCTCGTAAGCAATACTGTTACATATCTTAAATTTAATTATATTCTTTACTATCCAAGGTTAACTTTACGTTTTCAATAGTGTTTGTACCTAATTTACGTTATATGCGGTAAGCTTCCGTGTCTTCAGTACTTTCAAACTTTTCTAACCTTGAAGTGCTATAATGATAGCAAGTAAATAAATACAGTGCGGTTATCTGTCTGATGCATATCGCACATAATAGGAACAAATAGTATGTGTTGTATGAGCCGGAGTATAAAATGTCTGCACCATCAAAAGTCAACAAGGAAAACTTCCGCCTCTTGGATCTATCTAGCGACGAAGAGTCTGAAGACTTGCAGCTAGAAATAATTCCAAGCAGAAAGAAGAAAATCACAAGGTTCGTAGTACAATAAGTATCTGAGTTATGCATAAAATAACAATCTAACCTATACTTTGGTTAGGTCTTTTATCCTGTACACATCTAATAAGATTGTACCTAATTAGATATTTTAATTTTATGCTTGTAATGTGTACTCGAATTGCTACAAATAATTTTATTAAAATAAAACAAAAAACAAAGTACTAATACAATGATTAAATTGAAGTATGACAAACAATTTTGTTTCCTAAAGAATTAAATAACTGTGTAATCAAGCAAAAAATCTAACGAATTCATGTTAATCTAGATTTAGGTGTGATTATCTTAATGATAAATTGATTGATTATCACTAAGAAGGTAATTAAGTCACTAAAATAATATAAACAAAATATTCAAATACCATAGAATCCTTTCCTTGCAAGAGTTACCTTACTTACTAGTTATAAAAAAATAACCCAAAGTGTTCACATAACTATTTTAATAAAACCTTTTTCATATCTTATAGACGTGAACGCAGCAGAAATCCAGCCCCCGTGGCACTTGAACACAACATTGGTGCTGAGGTACAATGTGCTCTGCGATGGGCTGTGAGGGGCACCCTCCTATTATGGCTGCTCATGCTGACCTGGATATGTGCTGCCCTATATGACCAAGTTACTACCATGCGGGTAGATATAGGACATGGTAAGTTCAGAATTAAGTTATGTAAGTTTTTAAACTGACATGGTCACTAACACTATCATTAGAACTTGATCATGTTGTTTGCATCAGTGCCGAAATATTGGTAACTCATAGATGTAAACATCGTAAATATCCCATCTCAGGTTCTAATGATAGTAAGAATTAAGTTGCCTATTTATACTATTCAAGGAAAATGAATTCAAAT
The DNA here is from genome assembly GCF_023101765.2 of Spodoptera frugiperda. NCBI lineage: Eukaryota > Metazoa > Arthropoda > Insecta > Lepidoptera > Noctuidae > Spodoptera > Spodoptera frugiperda. The sequence goes on from NC_064218.1 coordinate 8,067,984, forward strand.
TTTGGAAATTTTGATAAAAGCCATCTAACAACTCAAAAAAACAAAGTCCAATAAATTAGTGAATTAATGGTATTCAATGGAGGATGTAGATCTCATAAAAATGATGCTAAACTAAATCACAGTACAGGAAACCATTAATTGAGATAAAATTTAAAAAAGGCTTATCGAATAAGTCTGAATACATTTATTATCACAGACATTTTTAATATTAAAAGCATATGTTTCAAATACAGGCAGCATGCCACATGGTATTTGAGTCGTAAAACTACGCGTAATTCGATACAGATATCTTTGTTTACATTGCTTGCAGTTTTTTTTTTTTTATATGAACTGTAAGGTTATGTACCTATTTCTTGTATTAAACATGTTATTTGTTTCATTATTACACTTACTACATACATACATAAATAACGTCATGCCTCTCTCTCCCATGGGGTAGGCACTACTACTACTTCTCCTTACATTATTATCTATTAGAAGCATAATTTCCCGCGGTTTCGCCCATGCTGGGACTATTTCTACTCAGATGATCTAATGTTCTTGTGAATATGTTTAATGATCTTGTAAATGACTGTTATTCAACAGATACAAAATTTGATTCTTTCAAATTCTGACTGACATTTCCAGTGATTAGCATGTCTAAACAAATGAATTAGCTCTCCATCTTATTACCTACTTATCTCAAAAAGTAATAAAGGCAAAACTCGTAGTTACATATTTACAGTATCCGGCGGTAAATATTGCATATCGACGTTCGAAAAGAGACCGATTTGTCTCTTTAAAATATTGAATAAAAAAAGAGATTTGTACAAATATATAAATGACCTTTACATTCACACAAAACTGTCTCTTTCCAAAAGTTGATGTGCATTGATTGCCGCCGGGTAATATATTTGCACTCGTGTTCCATTACCTCACATACCTATTTAGATGACTGCGATTATAATCTGTTGCAACTGAGTGCACATTAGACGTGTGACCAAATTGGCTTTACATGCTTTCCAGAAGCGATGTAGCGAAACATATAATAACATTGCCAATTTCTAATTGCTAATGTCATTTTCGGACGAGTTTTGCATTTTCTTGCCAAACACTTGACATTCCAATAGCGTTTTTGTCAACTCGAGGTGTTGTTCCTAAATTACGTTGAGTGTATTTGTATCACGCAATTTTTTAACTAAGAAAGCCTACGCAAACTCCATGCTCTTAACAAATGTTTTGTTTCCTTTAAATTCGGATGAATAGTCTACAAACAAAATATCTCTCACGGACGGACCAAGGAATATTATGCGAAGTGAATTTACTAAATTAGTCCAGCCAGTCTCGAGTTCTGACGCTTTCAAAATCGTCAAATTCAAACAAGATTCTACAGAACATCTGAGGTCTATAAGCGAAGTCTTCTCATTGTCTCATAACAAGAAATATATGGGCTCTCCAGCTTTTGCAAACCACTTCTAAAGTAAATGAATCTTGTGACTTGTGAGTGGTGCTGGTGACGCTCATTGCGTGTCTCATGTTATCATTATAATATGGCAGTATTGAATATCATGTAACGGCTGCTAAGCACGTAAACCCACGACGTTACTTCATTCAGCATTGGTGACCTAAAGTAACCCTTTTATTGAAAGACCTGTAGAAAGTGAACGCTTTTGTCTTATTGTATACTTAGTCTATATTAAGTAAATATAGACTATACAATACATTATACATACCATATTGCCGTGAAGGTTTTACTTTTATTCAGAAACCACAGACTCGTGTGATATTTTTTTTTTATTTTGCTCGCGGTGTACGCGAACATAAATTGCATTTCCCGCCAAATTGAACATTCTGAACTCCAATTCCGCAACTTCCGTGTGTTATAATCTTATTTTATCCACGGGATCAAATCAAAATACGACTTCCTTCTATATAAACTGAAAGTAGGTCATTTCCTTGTATATTTTCTGTTGTAACCAAAATATGAATTTATAATTAGGATCTACGTCTTTCCTTTTGCTTTAAATAAGACTAGCAATCTCCTAATAATAAATACTGCATTTAAAAGTGAATTTCCTTTACATATATTTACCAGAAAGAATCAGTATCCAAGTATTAAAACCCAGAAATGAAATGAAACTCTTGCAACGATACATTAATGAGACTCGGGATTCTACGCGGGCGATACCGGGTCAGGTCATCAAAATAATTAAATATTGTTCAATTTACAGCTACAGCGCTCTTGAGTAATTAATGTGGAACAAATTAGGACACTAGCTACGCTACCGTAGTAAACACGGATGTAACACAACACCTGAAAACGCCATCGATATTTTTTAAAAGTGAAGCAAAAAGTAGCGCGATTATTAGCAGGTTATTTTCATTAAACATTTTGAACTGATTTTAATTATTGGTGTGTGTGAGAAAAGCATAGGTGATATGACATAATCTTGAAAATTGATAAAGGAAATGGCTATTCTGAAAAAAAAAAACTAAATAATGCACTTTATTTTTAAGGTCGAATCTTTATATCGAATGGCAAAAACTAGTCTTCGTGACCGACCGTAACCTAATTGATAAAAATCACGCGAAGATGATAAAAATATAGGTGGAACCGATCGTAATTTAATGCTTGTGACGTCTGTTTTAAAAATAAACGGAATAAGATGGCATTTAAAGGTGTTTGGTAATAATAATCTAATCTAAATTGCATAGCAACATGGCAAGACTAATCTGTTGGTTGTATGTAGGTACCTGATTTACGTTGATTGATAGGCTATATTATGTACTAGCTACTACTAGCAGCTTCGTCCATGTTCCCATGGGATAAAAAATATCCTATCACCGAAGTCAGCTCATACCCTGTCTGTATACCAAATTTCATCAAAATCCGTTCAGTAGTTTCAGCGTGATTGACGGTCAAACATCAAACAAACTTTCACATTTATAATATTAGTGTAATTAATGTGATATGAAGAAGACTTGGAAGAATAGAAAACGCAAAATTTCCAGTAAATATTAGCCAAATTCGATAAAAAACATTAACATTTCAACATCTCTCGTTTATACAACGTTCCTATAATAAAGAAAATTCTCTTTGATCCCCTTTCGCATCCAGTGTCTCTAAATCGGATGCGGTGTTTTCATCACGCATGCGTCGCCGCGCCTGGGTGACGTCACGGCCAGTTCTAGTCCCCACGTCGCCCTGGACCCTTGTTCCGTCACAATATTCACAATATCCCATTGGGAATCGCCCCCCAATATCCAATACCTCCGCGTTCAGTGTCTTATGAGAATATTTTCGTGTTACAGTTTGTGTTGAAGTGTTTTATTCTATTGATCAGTGTGTGTGTTTGCACAGTGAGTGTTACGCAGTGCTCCGTCTGTTGTCTGTCTGCCTGTCTCTATGTTTTATACTAAAAACCAGACGTTTTTCAGTTTTATACCGTTTATACCTATTCGCTGTAGCCACCGCACCTGTTATGAAGTTTATTTTGCTTTCAAACTTAATATTTAGTATTGTTACGAATACAATAGTGTCGCAAGTCGCGGGTTGTGGTGCGCATGCGTGGCTTTCATTCACCGCGTCTGCCGGCCCCGTAGGTCGATATTACAACGGTGTCTGCCTCGTAAATACTGTTATCACTATTCGGTTGTCTTATCGTATCTTATGTATGACGTCATTGGGCAGTACGCGAAAGGCTAATGTTTTTTTTTTTATCAAAGCGAATAAAGTATAGGCCTTATGGGAATAAACGTTAATTACACCTTCTTCGTCTAATATTTCTTGTTCGATTATGATTAAAAACTGTTTCTAGGTATATAACTCCTAGATTTTTATTACAGGTTTAATGGGGCAGTTTTATATCATAAGGAAATTGCCACATCCTCCTATTAGAGGTTATTGATTTAATTATTATTTATTATTAGAGGAATGACACCAATTACCGGCTACATGGTGTTATTATTGCAACTCAATAATAAACAGGGAAAAGGCATTTTAAATATATCAACCTGTTTACATTGTGTACAATTAATTACATTTGTTGTTCAATTTTGATGCTTAGTTTACTGAAACAACCCACTACTGCTTGGTTATCGGAATTAATCAATCTTTAAATAGGTATAATTAATTTATCAATAGACAAATTGATAATTTTTTTACGTACTTGGATTAATGAAAAATTTGTAATAGTAATCTGTAATAACAATTATTCATAATTGTGAATACGAATTTATGTTTATGACGTGATGTTATGTCAGTTATGCAACAATAATGGCATTTTTTTAATGAAAATATTTAAATACACATAAACATGTTTTGTGTTAAACATTTTTAATGTGTATCAAAAATCACATTGATCTGTCGTGAGGGGAGAAATTTTCCAAAACAAACAACAAGTCCAACAAGACCCAAACAACATGTCAAGCCAAATAAAACCGATCAACAACAGGACATGGATTAATTAGTGGAGAAACAGACATAGTTATGGACTATATTTGCCATATTGTTATTGACTAATCTCAAACACGGATAAAAACCGAAGGAAATCCAAATAAAATACAAAGAACGAACATTCTTAAAGCCTATGAATGTAGATCTAAACATAGATGAGATCTTGTAAAATGTATACCTACCATCAAAAACATCCTGTAATAAAGCCCAAATCTCGCACCTCTGTATTTCTACCGTAAAAAGTTATGAGATCCATGTAATACCAACTCAGTTATTTTATTTAAGTAGTCCCTACTTAAAGGACCTTCTGTCTTAAGTTAATACGTAAATTGTTTTCATATGAATATTATATTTATTTTACATTTTCAATAAAATAGATCGACTCTTCTTTGCCCCCAGATTATTTTTCAGTTATCTTGATAATGCCTTTAAATGAAAGGAAACTAGAATGTTTAGAAATGGAAACTAAGTCTTGAATTAATGACGGAATTAAAACCATATCGAATCAATTAAAGCCACAGGCAAAAGTCTGTGACTCATTAACCAATCATAGAATCGGTTCGCAAGATCAAGGTCGGCAACTTAAGATAACATTTGATACAAACCAATGTCAACGTGTAAACGACCTTACGTGGGCGTTATGTCCAACTGGTCATACCTAGCACGTACTAAACTATAGCCTAGAGTTCTACACTCTAGAACATTTCCAGTCTGCGTCATTGTTTCTCAAAGTGAAGCAAAAAGTAGCGCGATTATTGGCAGGTTATTTTCATTAGACGTTTTGAACTGGTTTTAATTATAGGTGTGTTAATATTATAGGAAGAGAAAAGTATAGGTGATATGACATAATCTTGAACTTGATAGCCATTTCCTTAATTACTATTTTGAAAATAAATACAAGGAATAATAATACACTTTATACTTAGCCATAATGAAACTTTTTTTTTTTTGAGGGTGGAAAATCATCCAATGACTTCTCCCGCCTTGGGTGAGGCAGGAGGAGCCCCGGTAACCTTTTACGTTGTCCGCAGTGGAATTAAGGTTAGGATTAAAAAAGGATTAGGATGAGATGTAATGTACTAAAAGTAGAGAAAAACGGTTCAGTTTCTAAGAAACTCTCCTGCAAAAGGCTTGCTGTAAGGATGCTATTAAAGTACGGAAATTCACAAACAACTGCAACCAAGATTGAGAATACTTCACGCTCATTATCTATTCTCGTGTAAAGGAAACAGACACGTCCTAGACGGCTAGGTCCTTTCGTGATTACACTGTTAAAATTTATAACCCAATGTACTTGAAATGTGACTGACTGATCAAAAACATTATCATCGTAATCACGTAGTCACCGCCGTCTTGTGATAAACAATAGTGCTATAAATATAGCTGCTATGTTACTCGCTCAGTTATGTTTAAATCTGGGGTCGTTACAGCTGTCTTAATAACTAATGAATCAAGGCCAAGGCCAAATAATATTTTTGTAGCGCCCAATATTTATAACGTAACCAGGCAACATAAATGTTTCAATCATAGAATGTCCTCGAAATTATTTCATTTCTGATTTTAAGTAAGTCGTTGTGAACGCTACACATTATTGTATTAATATTACATTGTTATCGGTCGTTCTAGATGAGTCGTCACTGAAAAACGATAAAATTAATCCAAAGATTCGTTACACACATGAATGATAGACAAGAACCGGCGATTAGTGTCTCACTGCCATCCGTGTACAAACAATCCCGAATTATCAAACATGCAGACAGACAACAGACGTAATTTACACAACATTGCATTTGATTAAACCTAGGACTTGCTCTTAATAGCCAGTGTCGGAAAGAAGTAGAATACAACTCATAATTTCATATGCTGAACTAAGTATCATTTACGGTCATTCGGCAAGTAGGCGCGGTGCGGATCACACGTGTCAGACCTTGTCGAGTTTTCGATTGTCTGAGACGGGAAAGTGAGTGTGTGGTGCGGTGGTGTGCGGATGCGTTTGCGGTAGCGTTATTGTGCGTTATGGAGAGTGCGGTGCACGCGGCAGTGCCGCTCCGGGTCGGGAAGAAGATGAGGAAGAGGCGGGAGTTGGACGCGCTGGTTGGAGGCGGAGGCTCGCGCGGCGGCCGGCTTCTGTCTGCGTCCAGTGACGAGGGGGAGCCCTGGGGCCGCCGCACCTCGCGCCGCCGCCGGTCCAGGCCCTTCGTCAGGCTGGCCGCAGCCCTAGCCTTCTGCGTGTGCGTGGTCTCTGCTGCAACCGTCCTCTGGCTGTTCGTCGATGTTAGGAGACAGATTGCTTCTTTGCGCATTGAAATGGACAGAGGTTCGTTTCGTTCTATTTTTTAATGAATCTGCTGAGTACTACTTCTTTTAGGTATTATTTGTTGTTATCCAAGTAATTTAATTTATCTCATACGTTTGGAATGTCGTAAACATTTCCATAAGTTTCTTGTATCAAATTATCATTATCAAACTCGACACCGATCCATTAGTTTACCTTGACAATATAGACAATCAACACAATTAAGCTAGAAGGCCTGACCTTCCTCAAAAAAAGTTTTCAAATAACGTCAGTCCTTATAATGGGCTAATGAATAACTTGAACACACACAACGCACTTGACTAAGGTAACTATGCCAAAGGATCAATTTAAAACAAATACTGTTTACTAAAACCAACCTGTCCATTGAAAACACTTTCTCACAAAATCTAAGCTTGAATAAACAAAGCCTTACACACATACGTGCTCTACAAATTGTTCTCTCTAAATTATAATCTAAGATCAAATTAAACTGGTAGTTCTTCAACATAATAGCGGCGGTGAACGTCAAAGCGTGGGTGGATTCATCTCGTTATGTAAAGTCAACTCGTCGTGCTGTTACTGGGTTCTCTCACAATGCTAATATTCAACAATGGAGTCACACCTACGCCGTGTGATATCTATTTTGCATTCATAATAAAAATATGCTCCTTTCATAGTGAAAATAATGCTTGCTTTCATTTGTATATGTAAGCACCTACTTAGATTTTGTGTTTTGTTAGTTCGTACTAGATAATTTGGTAAATGTCGGTTACAGGTACAGTCCAAAATTTGCAATACCTAAGCAATTGGTACATGCAATCGCGTGATGCAACCATCAAATTGCTAGCCTTAGTATGTGCGAAGTAATCGATCGCAATCTTATCTGCAATATCATGTAGGGATTCAGGTTGCTACTTCGCGATTTCACCTGTGAAACGTCGATGTCTAAATTACATGTAAAGAGATTGTAAATCGACCTGAAATTACCAAAATATTTGGTTTAAATTGGTCCTGTTCAATCATGATGAGCTTGCCCGGCTTGGAAACCTCGAACATAGGCGAAAAGTTCCAAGCCAGTCTTTTGTGGGATACATTTCCGCGACTGTGTTGAAGAATTGCGCAAATGTCATCTATGCCCCAATGATAGCTTACATATAAAAATGTTACCAAGTTAACTACACATCAAACTGTGTTAGTATGAAAGTACTCGTCTGCATCATAAAATAATTCATAAGTCCCTCGTCCCTCCACATACCTAACTATTAAGTCAATTACATAGCGTGTCATATAAGTTTATTGATGTTTGCCGTGCCATTTATAGCAAGTGACGTTCATTTTATAATGGACCCTTGACAAGAAATTATAGCTATATGTGCCACACACTAATCAAGTGTCTGTGGCATTGGATCGAGTTAAATAAATATACAAATAAGGAAATTACAATACCTTTATGTCATGTACATTAACTATTAATAACTTATCATTTACCTACAACAGCCTGTCTTATTTCCTGGTCAAAGGGTGTAGGTTGTTTATTCTATAAAAGCCTATTAATTTTAATACAGTTTACCGTTTAACATAGTGTTTACAGGAAATTAATAAAATCAAGGTTAGATTGGCACCAAGATAGAACCTTGAGGTACTCCTATTAAAATTTAATCACTTGAGTGATTTTTAAGCGTATTTTTGTATAGTGAGTTTAGTGTACACTAGATGTATTGAATCTAGATAAAATATTATTTGAAAGGCGAGCTATTTAGTAAATAATGTGAGTTTTCTGATGAACACTGTATCAAACGATCAAACCAGATCAAAAAAATTGATAAAATGTAAGTTCTTTAGCAAAAACAAATGTACACATGATTATATTTATGTTTAAAGAGTAGATAAGTTATTTAGCAGAATATCAATATCAAAATCAAAATATATCATTCACACATTTGACGTCAGGTGATAAAATTAAATTATTATTGGTCACAATATAAACTAATTTAACACCTGTAATATCACACAGTTCCTACATTAGCTCAATGTTTTATTATTATTACATTCTAATAATAACAAAGGTGTTTTAATATAATAACATGGCCGTTAGAAAGTGTTCACTCATAAAGACCTCAAGTCTATGTACTTAGATTTGATATGCATACACGTGACTGAGTCACAAGTAAACAACAGCTTAAGATACATTAACTACATAATATGCTGATATCTTAGGAATTATTGCTTGTATTTAGCTAGGAGTACCTCAAAGGAGTTATTTAACGCGAAGAATTTATCCCTATCTTTGTATAATATGGTTTGAAAAGGATTCTCAACGGGGTTTCCACAAATCGCGTTAATTCATCGAATTATCTCGAAAATTGTTCTACGTTAATTGCCTAAGCAATCTGCGCTGTGGTTTCTGTTCCATATTATCAAGAACTTAAAGGATGTTTGGTATGCCTCTGTAACGTCTTCACACGGTTATTTTCATAGTTATCATGAAAATTGTTGGTGTTCCTTGAAACCCCGCCATTCAGTATTCATTACAGAATACATGAACAATTTGTCGGTTCACTGTAGTTGGTATTGTTTCGAAGAATCGGTGCTTCGGTGCATTTCATTTTCGTCTGCATTGACATCGTTATAATGATTACATTTGATTGTTACTACACTTCAAGAAAAAAATCATCGAACATTGAAAGAACTTTCGTTACTACTTACCTACTTATATTTATTTAACCTTTGTTCTCCTTCGTGTTTTCCCCACTAGGTTGGGATTTGTTAGATTTTACATAGGACAACAGCAATCGATCTTTTACACCAAAATCTTGGTTAAACCCGTTCTATTAGTGGCTCTACTTCTAACGAGTGATACATTCATTTCGTTCTCAAATATTCGAATAGCTCTAAAACGAGTACGTTGCACTCCGGTGAATTCATAAAATGCAAATGTGAATCTCACATGTGTATATCATTAACTGCCATTTCCTTCAGTCTTCGTCCATATGTTTCTATGCGAAATTGTAAACAGCTGATACAAAATCGTTTTTGTTCCCTAGTTACATAGATAAAAATGCTAAAATCCACTTTAGTCTTTTGTTTACAGACATTTTCTTATATTAAAATAATGGTGTTCGGATAGTATTCAATGTGTGCTAAATATTTTCTGTGGACAATAAAGTTTATAATATTTAAAGGCGTTAAACACAAATGTTTATAATACAATTTAAAATGGGTTTCGTTTATTGTGGTTCCTTTTTTCAAAATCTGTACGATAGCCATTGATGATAGACAAATGATAGGAGATGTCTGATATGGACGTCGTATTGATGACTATAGCTATAGCCTAGCTTTCCAATGAATATTTCAGCACCCCAATTCTAAATTCCCATCAAACTAACCAACGACTTTCCTCTTCCACAGTATCAAGAAGCAGCAACAGTGTAGACGACGCGTTACAAGTATGTCACACAACTGCAAAGGAATTACGAGCGAATGCCAGTGCACTAAGTGCGAAATTCGCGGCACTGGACCAGGAGCACAAAGAGTTGACGCAGAGGGTAGCTCAGGCGGCACAGGAGCTCGCTGCCGTGTCAGAACAGCTGTCAGCAGCGCCCAAGCTAGCTGACACGCCGAGAAGACTAGCAGAACTACAGAGGACAGTCGCGACATTTGGTTCACAGGTACTGTTCATTTTCTATGAATAATTCTTTTTTATTTTCGGTTTTACGAAATAGTTTGGGGTGTTTTCGTTTTATCGTTCCGTTACAGCGTCCTATAATGCAATGAAATATCCTTAATTGTTTTAAAGTCTATATTATTATATACATAGTTGCGTATAGACATAACTGGTATGTCTATGCAGAAACTAACGCGTGATATCGGTCACCGACTTTAGACGCACTGAATCAAAGAGATGAATATAAATATCATCTTAGCTATAAATTATTAAAGCAATATTCTTTACATTATTTAAAGTCTAGAACTTGAATATTGTGTTGTTTACCCGAAGAGGTGTACTACGTCATTATGCAGGTGTTATGATTTGTGGCAATGACAATGACATTTAATATAAAAAAGTCATTAAATCTCTAACTGCTGACAAAAAATCTGTTAGGTAAAGACTAATCTTCTGATAGCGTCGGTCATTGTTGACTGATATGACATTTGTGTTGAGATCTGTTTTGTCCTTACTAATGTGCAGAAAAAAGGTAATTTGTGAGATACCAAAATAAACATAGATAATAATTATATCCTGTGTTCGTGTCCATCTCGTATCATTGTGCTGTGGACTGCCTAGAGGTTTATTGAGGCTCTGGCTCGAAAAACAGAAGTAGGAACGAGGTGGTTTTTAGTCAGTAAAAGTTTGACACTCCCTCTCGCCTCACCCAGGGCGGAAGAAGTCATTGCATGATTTTCCCCCATAAAAATATGATTGTGAAAGTTTTCCTAAAAACTGTAGTTACGTTAATTTTCCAATGAATCTATATATTAATACGTGATGCAAATACTTTATATTCCTTTTTACGAAAATTGCGCGGACGTAGGAGCATAAAATTTGGTACACTTATAGTTTATGTGTAGGAGAGTACATAACGCTAATATTTTTCAATAATAATGCTTATAAAGTACATTAAATCAATAAATAAAACACACACATGCATAGTAAGTATCTGATCGTATTTGACAAAACGTCAAAATTGACAGACATTGCGATGATATTCTCACGTCTCATATGAAAAGAGGTTTTTCATTGAAGGAGGTTTGGTTATTCATGATGCGTTATAAAAGAGTTTGTTTGAGTTTGAGTTAAATAAAAATTATCCTTGAACGTATGTTAAGTGGTATTGTAAATTAAGTCGTATATGGTCGAATTTCGGCCACTAGGCGACCACTAGTTCATAGTAAACAAGTGACATAATATGACAAAAAATATGTTACAGGACGTCCGATTTGTTCCTTTAGAAAATAACAATTTGTCAATGGCATTAGCTGAATACCATGTGGACACATGTCTATCAAATTGTTTTGATGATCAGAACCACGTATTGTATTGTGATTGGTATCTAGGTCACGATATAATCTAATCTGTAGCTCGCATACAATACCGATCATATTGAGTATTACTGTCTTATAACAAATCACCCTTATCTGTTATCACAGCCGGTATGTTCTAGAGTTCTAGATTGTTAGCTGTTGTTTATTGAAGCTGTAATCTCATGTAGGATTAGAGTACTACACCGGTAGATTGATGTTTTGCTTTTGTTTTTATGTTATTGACAAAAATATAGGTTTTTTGAAAGTCTCTGGACTGCAGGCTGTTATGTCGACTTGCCACCGTACTCAGAGTCATTTAATGGTTACTTAACCCAGTCCTTAGCAATTGTTTTCGATATAAAATCGTTACTAAGGAATAGTTTAAGTAATCATTAAATGTATCTGAGTGCAGCTGTTAATGTTCGAACACTACCTTAAATGTTTTGACATATATTTAGCAACCTCAAGGCCGCCAAAACTGATATTGTGACTACAATAACAGGAAGCAATCTACTCCTAGAATGAGAAGTACACCACAATGACATCTTGCCATTAGCCAATATATTCCAGTACACACTTCCTTAGTGCCGAATGTACCGAATTGAACAGGAGATCTCAGAAACGAAATGCGCACTACTTGTCCTTGTTGCACACATTTTCTTCTGCACACAAAAGACAGAGATAAATATAGGCTTAACTTGCTTGGTTAGAAGTTTGGTGTACCTGTACATAGGATGCTCCTATGTAAACTTTAGTAGCTAAAATAGCTATAAAGAGGAGTGCTGTATCGCTAGATGAAATTAAGATTTGAGATGTAGTCTACCAATACCATCTGTCTATTTCATCACAAGCAGATAACAGTAATTAATAAGCTACGTGCATGAGTAACGTGATCGGAGACACGTAGAAAAACCATTGTTTTATTTATTGGTACATTAAGCCAACTATGTTAGTCAAACACACAACACTTCGATAGCATGTCCTGCATCTGAAGTCGTTTGGTAGCAGGTGGAATAGGTACATTTGTCTCCAACACTCTTACTGCGTCGCAGCAGCTGATTAAGACACTACATATATCACGTAGATTTGAAACAGTGCTCTGGTCAACTTGAACCTTTTCAATGAACAATGACAGACTCTTTCGTGTAGGAGCTCACTGTCCAGGCCTCACCTAAGGCGGGAGAAGTCGTCCAAAGATTTTCTCCCCTTAAAAAGAACAAAAGGAGCCCACTGTCCAGCTGTAGACTGTCAAGCGCAGTTGATAATGATGATTATAACGATTTTATGCTTCATATCTCCTATGCAATTTATTATCTTATATCATCTTCTATTAAAATATTTTTTTCTCTTTCCAGATCAACGGTTTCGACAGTACAATAAGTTCGACCCACAAACAAGCTTTAGCAGCAGTTACAGGTGTCGAGGAAGTGAGAAATCTTCTTCACCAACTGGATGCGAAGGCGAACGAAACTATAGCCAACGTCACAGCGAACACGAAGCGTGACGAAGAGATCCGAACGGACCTCGGGACCCTCAACAGTACGCTCACAAGCAAAGTCGAAGCCTTGCAGACTAGGATACAGGAAATCACTGTAAGTACTTATGACCTATGTTTTCGAAAATTGATCTTAAGCCAAGGGGATAAAGATCATTTCAGTTCAATTGTTTCCGTAAACACAACGACCAGTATAAGTTGGCCTCGCGTTGTTTAAGCCTTTCATTGTACTGTCAGGTCATTTTAAGTTTTTTAAAGTATCAGTTCTGCTGTCGACTAAACATTTACATGTGTTATCAATGCAAGGATGCAAGTTTATCCGGAACATCTTGGAACCTTGAATTTTAATGGAACTCGATTTGCATTGAATAAAGGTGAAAAGTGACTGGAATAATTGCACAAAATGAAAACGTGTTGACATTATTTTCGGTCAGAGGTCGTTCGATAATTGTCTGGTTGCTATTTTTGAAGTACCATTTTATTTCATTATGTTCCGGCAATAATACATAATGAGTCTGACCTTTTCGTTACTTAAATTGTATTGAACTTAAACTTGCAACTATTAAGGTGTACCAATATCAATATTTAAACTTTACCATTATTAATATGATTCATCCATATTAATCTGTTATCTTTACTGAGTCACATCTAATCAACCAATTATTTTAAATACAATGAATATCAATCACCAATCATCACGTATACAATCGTTTTCGCAATCCCTAGATGGCGCCACTGACGAGTTATGTCTTGTGACTTTTATAACCATTTGTACAATAGCGGGGCCATAAATCGGAGGTTGATCTAGAACGTCAGTCACTCATTAATCCTACATTTCCTACACTAATGTGAATAGTAATTAAATGTGACCTAATTTGATTGAAATTAATGCTAATAGTTATCCGCGTCCAAATTTTGTAAATGATTTTTCATAGAAGATGTAAAGACTGAGGTTAGTTACGTAACTGAAGGTTTTAATTTATTTTTATTCCATTTTCCAGAAGCCTGTAAGCACAGCAGCGCCGACGGTGGCGACGGCCGCGACGGCAGCGAGCGCAGTGCCGCCTACTAATGCTACCTCTACCACCGCAACGACACTACCGCCTGGTACGTATCACTTAGGAAATGCTACTATTTGCTTAATACCAGGACTTACTCGGTATATGCCTGTTTATTATACTAAGCTAGTCATCATGTATTCGTTACATATTTTATTACTTGTACCCTTAGTACGAGTTTGCTTTACGTACAAAAACGAAACGAGAGCGCGTTTAACGTAAAGCAAACTCGTACTAAGGGTACTGTTATCATAAAACTTGTGGGACTAGCAGTCTGAAATTATCCTATCTAGCCTTTATTGCTTTCTACATAGAAAAGCTTTTGATTTGACATTTTACTATACCGTGACTGAAATCTATGATTGGTTTTATGCTTATTTTAAACTGCTTGAACCTTACTGCAATACTGAAGTCACTTAATGGGTACTTAACCCAGTCCTTAGCAATTCTTTTGGGCACAAAATTTTTACTAAGGCATGGTTTAAGTAGTCATTAAATGACTCAGTACGGCAGTAAGTATTAATCGAGCAAAGACTATCCTACAAGGGAACTGTTGTTTTTCAATGCGCTAATCAATAAATTTAATTCCAGGTAAACCGTCAGTGCTACAATGAGGATTACTGAAATCCTTCGTTCCTCCCAACTCGTGAACCGATGTCGGATGACGAGAGAAACGCTCAGTCTTGATCTCAATACGTCCACACGACATATACACGTAGACGTTACCGAGACGCGGAACGGATACCCTCCAAAATATTTGTAAGGATAGAATTGCCGCAGTCGGCGACAGACTCTCAAACAGGACGGACGTGATTTTGACTCGGCCATACATTTCAGTCAGTATTTTAATATTTTCCCTTGGACTGTACATACATTTTTCATTAAAGAAATATTTTTTATTAATAATACTACTTATTTAGTGTTTGTACTTATATTTATGTGTTTGTTTAACTTTATTATATGGAGTTGGTGTTATGTTGATGGTGACCTATGTTTATTTTATTTGTGAACGTCTTGTATCTTGTGTGTCAACGAAGTGAGGTGAGGTGCACCAATGCAATATCGTCGAGTGAGAATTGAGTACGATTTAATGTAAATATTTAATTGTAATTAGTTTAAAGAGTGTAGTGAACACACGCGGCACTGTGTGTTATGTTGTACGAGTGTGTGTTTTATTACTGTAATAAATTATTGTTAATAGATCAGTTATTATTATACAGCTTTGTTTTATTTCACAATCAACGTGTTTTTACACGTCAACCGGCATGTGATTGTTGGTATTAACAATGATTGATGGACCTTAGTTACACCTACTCAGCTATTGTTACATACGATCACTCACCGGAGATATGCTATGCTACGTTGCTATGGATGCGTTTGGTATCCACCAATCATATTCATTGGTACATATAACTTAGCACTGGTGGAAACAGGTTCAACTAAGATATGTTTTTTATATGGAAAGATGCGTGCTATGGATGCGTCCTATGGATGACTTCCCTACTATCAATAAATCGCATACTCGAGCTGCGCAACTTCCTCGCACAGCTACTTTGCGGCGGCGCATCTTCAGAGCACATTTTACTCGCACCGCTACATAGCTTGCAAACGGTCACATAGTTTCACAGCTTAGCTATTACATCTTCGTAGCATAGTTACATAGAAAAGCACCCTAACTCTGAGCGAATCGAAATCGAATGGCATACGTATGTTTGTACAAGTGCCATGCTTAAAAAAAATGAAAACATATACAGTCTCACCTATAAAGATGCACTATTTAGTCGTACTTCGAGAAGTTATAAGAGGAAAATCAAAAGACAAATGATAAGGAAATTAAGTAAGAAAAATAAACAATAAAAATGCAATAACAGTAAAACATTTATTGATTCAGTCCTAGTTCCATACATACACAAACATAAAGCAATCGACTTGGTATTTACAAATATTACATAGGGACGTCTATGCGGAGATATAAGCAAGCGAAGGATCGATCTCAAGGCTACTGGCCAAATAACTAGACATAGAATTCTCATTATATTTCTTACAAAAAGATATGCAAAACAGTTTCTGAATAATCATACTGGTAAATAAACAGCCAACCCGTCTTGAGCAAGCGTGGTGATTAATGCTCAAACCTTCGCTGTGTGAGAAGAGGCCTTTAGTCAGCAGTGGCCACTTATAGGCTGATGATGTGAAATGAACAAGACTATCTTTGCTAAAGAAAGATTTCGTCCAATTTGAATCTTTCAAAAAGTGTACTTAGAGTCTACAGCAGATTGGTTAAAACATCAATTACTTATTTAAAACTTGTTGTTAACAAAAATTACAGAATATTCATAATTCTACATTTCAAGCCTTGAGATCGATGTACCACAATACAGTACTACGCTTTAACGATGCCTATCTCCCTAGCGACATCTGCAAAGGCTTGCACGGCGCGCGCCACGTCCTCCTGCGTGTGCGCAGCGCTCAGCTGCACGCGCACGCGCGCTGCGCCCTTCGGCACCACCGGGTAACTGAACGCTACTACGTAGATACCGCGCTCTGAAAAAATAATAAATAAACAAATATTGCAAGAACGAAATTAAAATTTAAGTGAGAAGAGGCAAACTTCGGCACGAATAGGCTAGATCGAATGGAGTGATAGCACGACATCGTAAAAATCAGCGTGAAACAATACATTGCGTGTGTTTTACTGAATGAGGTTACCGGAGACCCAACCAGTCTCTAAAAGGCCGGCAACTTACTAGTAACACCTCTGGTGTTGCTGGTCCATACCTTAGTGGTGCTTATTGTAAAACCATCAGGTGATCAGTTTGTTCGTTTGCCTCCTATACCATAAGAAAGTGTCTCATAGCTATGCCATATAAAAGTATGATTTACGTGACCTATTTCAATATCTGTACCTGTTTTAGCCGGCTCGAATAAACCGCGCCGAACGTAAATCAAACTCATACAGAATGAGCTATTCAATCTTGCAAAGCCAGAGCTTAACTAACAGAATAATAACTATCACTTACTAAGCATATTGGAAGCGAGTTCGACAGCGAGCGGTGCCTCGCCCACCATGACGGGACAGATGGGGTGGTCGTCTCCCGCCACCGTCAGACCGGCTGACTTCAGACCTTCGCGGAAGGCGCGCGTGTTCTCTCGGAGACGCTGACGTAGCTCCCCGCTGTGTTCTACTAGATCTAGAGACTGGGAGAAAGAGAAAAGTCATTTGTTAGAGATTATTTCATTTTTAAATCTAGCAGAAAGGGTTATTAACCCCTTCTATATCGGAACGTATGTAGGTCTCCGCGAGACACAATGTATTAAAGGGTTATTAACCCGTTCAACGTAGATCTACACGAGACATAATGTGTTTTCTATTGTATCTCATATACTATACACCGACAGACACGAGGTTAATTTTACATACAACGGAAAAATAAAAACTACTCAATATGAGACTATTCGATTGAAGAATTAGTTCGCTGAATTAAAGGTGGTAGGTACATTCACGATTATTAAAAAACCTAGATAAAGCTACTTGACTCATATCACTATCAAATGAGGTGTAAAATTGCAAGAAAAATTAAGTAAACCTCCCTTGTTTCCCAAAATAGTCAAGTCAGATGCGAAAGGATGTCACTAAATGCAGTACTTTTCCATGGGATAATACCGATCCTATATTATTTATACCTACCAAACTATGAACAATTAAAAAAACAGCAGAAGGTATACCTTAAGGGACGCACAGACGACAGGCGGCGGCGGTGCATTGGAGAACAGGTATGGCCTAGACACGTTTCTCAGTAACGTGATGAGCTCCTTGGGCCCCGTCGTGTAGCCACCAGCGGCTCCACTCACTGCCTTGCCCAGGGTCGAACAGATGATGTCTGCTGCACCCATGATGCCGAGGTATTCTTCAGTACCCCTGTAACAAGAGTAATTATTATTAAGATGTGTTACAGAAAGTGAAGATTTATGACTTGATGAAGCGAAATAGGTATGTAAGATTTATAGCTATTGGCGTTACATAATCTCTGCCTAGTTTCCCTGGAAGTCTTTTTGGAAGTCCTTTACTGGAGATGAATAAAGAATCAAATCAAATTCCCGTCTAGTATTCTGGGCGGGCGTAGTATTGGCACAGAGTCCTTGCTAATACTGAGAAATTTTCGAAAAATTTTAAAAACCGAAACCGTTGCCCGACCCGGGAATCGAACCCGAGACCCCCTTGCCCGACATTCGAATTTACGAGCACTCGACAAAAGAGGCAGTTAAAAAGATATACAACGTGTAACAAAATACCCATATACATCAAGAAGCGCTGATGAATACAGGTTGAATAGAATCTCTACACAAAGTTTCAGCTCAAAATACGGTTTAAAAAAAATTGGTACCCAATACTTGGTATCGCATGGTTCTTGATTTTAAATCATACAAACATGTCACAACACTACAGAGATCACTCGCTAATATTACGAAACATTTATTCTGTCAATTTGATCGCCTAGTACCTGTCTACCTAATTTTGAATCACGCGGCAGCGCGATTTGAAAAATTCATAACTTGGTACCATGAAAAAATGAGTTTAAAAAACCCTTCCCGTATCGTTTGTTATGTTATCTAGAAGCCGTGTACTTGATATGTATACCCCCTTTTTGTTACACGTTGTATAGGTACCTTAATAGCGTCCTAGAATACTTTTTTTGGTAACCTATCTGGCTTGTTTACATTTATAAGCACATCTTATTGTTTTTAACATCCTATTCTACAAAGATCCATATCATGTTGAACAAAGTGATTGACGACACAGAAGATAAATTGACAAATTAAACTGCACATGCAATGTCCCGTGCTCCGCGGAATAAGGAAAAGTGCATTTATTCCGAATAGCTTTTGCCCGCGACTTCGTTCGCGTGGAATAGTGACTTCCGGCAAATTTTTGGTTTTAACCACATAGTTCCCGATCTCGCGGGATCTCTTCAAAAATGAGATGTGGAAGATATTCCAGGGAACTCTTCAAAAATCAACATAATGAGCTCTGTGTTTGAATTTAATAGATGTATACTCACTTAGGGCATTGAAAAAATAGTTTAAAAACGGACTTAAACTAACTTAAAACTTAAGAAAGCTACGAATTACGAATTTATAACAATTAAAAAAGAAACTATATTACAACCTATCCTCTATGCTATAATAACCAAGCTTAAACTAAATAATTTAATAAAAAAAAAATTAGACTTACAGTTTTATTAAAAAAACTAACTACAGTAACTACTAATAATCGATATCAAATTAAACCTACGTTAAATAGTTTAACCAAAAAACCGGCCAAGTGCGAGTCGGACTCGCCCATGAAGGGTTTCGTAACAGCAAGTAGATGACATAATATAAAAATGATAAAAAAATAAAATAACTTGGTTTTACATAGTGTTCGTATGAGCGACAAAGTTATATTTGTGGCTTTTGAAAATGTTTTATTTCTTAAAAACGAATAATGATATCAGGTTCAAACCAATTTTCGTTGTTAGTTTCTATTGAAATCTACAGCATATATTTTTTTTAGATTTCTCACTCTCTTATTTTAAAAGTTAGAGGGGGGGGACACTCATTTTTCCACTTTGGAAGCGTCTAACTTTCAAACGGTTAATTTTCAATGATGAATGAAAAATGGTTTTAAGAACCTTAATGTCTTTTTTAAAGACCTATCCATAGACACCCATCACGGATATGTTAGCTGAAAAAAATTTTTTTTGAATCAGTTCCATGTATGGAGTGCCCCCTTAAATTTTTAAATTTATTAATTTTTATTCAAAATTCGAATAGCGGTTACCGAAATACATCATCCTACAAAGTTTCAACTATGTAGGCCCAACAGTTTCGGAAATAAATGGCTGTGACATACGGACAGACGGACGGACAGACAAACATGACGAATCTATAAGGGTTCCGTTTTTTGCCATTTGGCTACGGAACCCTAAAAACCAGGAAAACCCAACAAATAAACTTATTAATTGACAAATACAACGAAACCAATTTAGAATATACGAAACAGCAGGACCACTACAGACAAATAATCATACGACTGATAATACACTTTTTCTACGATAGTATCGAAGCGCTCGGCCGATACCCAACCAAATGAATGTAACGAAACCATAGCGCGATCTATTTCGATCCCAACGCCATCTATCGAGGATAAAGACAACTTGGATTATTTATTTATACTCCGTTCGGGCATTTTCTTTGTACTAAAAGTTTAATTGTATTGATATTATTTTTTTCATACCTTTTTACTATTTATTTACTTTTTTTCGATGAATTAAAACAATAACATGAACCGAAGTCGTGTAACGATCGACATAGAATTATCTATACTCCGTTAGAGCATTTTCTTTGTACTAAATGTTTTATTATATTGATATTATTTTTTTCATACCTTTTTACTATTTATTTACTTTTTTCGATAAATTAAAACAATAACATGAACCGAAGTCGTGTAACGATCGACATAGAATTATCTATACTCCGTTAGAGCATTTTCTTTGTACTAAATGTTTTATTATATTGATATTATTTTTTTCATACCTTTTTACTATTTATTTACTTTTTTCGATAAATTAAAACAATAACATGAACCGAAGTCGTGTAACGATCGACATAGAATTATTTATAAATAATTTATTTCTTATTTTTATTTTTTGATTTTTGAAATAAAATATATCTATGTCCTTTCTAAGGTTCTAAACTATATCTGTACCAAATTTCAACCATATCCGTCAAATAGTTGCGGAGATTAATGGTATAAGCATAGAATGTTCGACGTGATTCTTTAATTTGACATAACTTTTTTATTTATGAACCGATTGACATGAAACAAACACTAAATGTAAATTTAAGCATCCCACAAAATATTCGTGAAAACCGCATCCAACTCGGATCAGCCGTTTCTGAGATTAGCGCGCACAGACGAACAGACAAACAGACAAACAGACAAACAGACAAACAGACAAACAGACAAAAAAAAAGTTAATTACATTTTTGGGTTCGACATCGACATAACAATAACCCCTGCTATTTTTTTTATTTTTATTTTCAATGTACAGACAGCACTTTTCTACGATTTTATTATATGTATATAGATAGATGATAAGTACAAACTACACCATAGCAAGAAAATGCCACGTCTGTACCTACTTGGCCTTGAATTTAACAAGGTGAAGATAAAACCAGTATTTTTGTGTAAATGAATATTACACTTGGGAGCAAAGAAACGGAGCCATTAGCGTTTTTCTTTTTAATTTCTTTATGAATAATTTCTGATACAAGTGTTTTATTAGTTGGTAAGGTATATCATATGAAAGGTAATTTACAAATAACCTTTAAAATCCGGAGCTGCGGACTGCCTAGCATATTACCGGGGCTCTGGCTCTGGCTCGAAGAGCAGGAGTAGGAACGGAGTGGTTTTTAGTCAGTAAGAGTCTGACACTCCCTCTTGCATCACCCAAGGCGAGAGAAGTCATTGATTGATATTCATCCCTCAAAAAAACCTTTAAAATTAGAGTTTTTTTTTGTAAAACGACAAAATTTTTAAGGCGATAGAGGATTCTTTAAAATGCTAAAACAACATCCATGGCTCCGTTTCTTTGCTCCCAAGTGTATTATAATTATTATTTTGGCTTTGGCAAAATACTGCCTTGTTGCTACTGTCGAATTAACCACGCAGTGAAAGTGGCATTTACAACGTGTCCCGTAACAAAAGAGGGCGCTGCGTCACTGAGCAGGTAGCTGCGCCTGCCCCTTAGGGTACTCTAGTAAAATCACACAGTAAGGATCCAACCACACTGGCATTCACATTACGGCGTACTTCTAGAGCCACTAAATAGGTAAGACCTAGGATTCCTTTTAGAAATTGCTACCGTACTAATCTGCTACTGTTTGTTGCTACTTCAGATTTGTTTAAACTAAGTAACGTGACATTATAACAGTGAAAAGTGTTCGTTTCAACTGCCTGATTACGTTTGGTCGCTTCTAGTACTGGGACACGGTGTGAGCAGGATCAACAGGATCTTGTATTGACACAGACAGATCATTGAATAAGGTAACTAATTACGCCTAATGATACTTAATTCTTAATCATTTGGTTACCTAACAGTAATATATACCACGTAAACACCATGGAGAGTAAAAGTGACCAGCGCTAGCGGAGGATTTGTATTCAATTTTTGTTGGCAGTCAGTGTTAATAGGCTTCTCATTGTGAATGAATTTTCTTCAATACTAAAAATGGCAATGAAAGTAAAGTTAATTGACCATTAGCACCTATCCACTAAGAAACGGAAAAACCCTTAAGGCAACAGCAGGAACGTAGAGAGGTGAGAAGAGGTGCTGCTACCACATATATTTATTTTATGCCTGAGTCGCTTTGCTTAGATTGAGCTGACATTAAGTTGATACTAAAACTTAAAGAGCGCCACAAAAGTAACAAACTTTCATCACCACTGGGATAAACACAAAAGCGCTAATGACTCCCACCAACTTAATAAGGTCATTAAATAATAATCATCATTGTGTAAAATAAATTAACTATTAACTAATTAAAAACTATTACCAAGTAGGTACAAGAATTTTGTACCTTTAAACCGAGTAAGTTGATTAAATCACATATAAATATATACGTACAAAATTTGGGAGCATCATTCACCAGTGAACCTTCTGACCTAACTCACCTGAAAATGGATTGTGGATCTGACAAGGATTTCTTCGCAAACTATGAGATTGGAGACGACGACGTATTCGAAGATATTGAAGTAAGAACAATAGCAAAAGATTTACATACGATGACAATTACTAAATCTCAACCTAACGAGAATGAAGATAAGGTCGAACCTAGCAATATGGAGCTTTGTGAAACAGTCAAAAACCAGTTGTACTTTGACGCAACATATGACGCTGAGCTGTACGAAGTCTGTGCTAAAGTGGACAAGAGTAATCAACCGTCAACGTCATCGAATGCTGCAAAAACGAGGGTTGGTGCAACGAAACGAAAATCCACAAATAAATTCTTCGACATGGAATATGACGGTGAGCTATACGAAGTCTGCCGATTGGTTGATCAACCAATGGCGTCATCATCGTCGTTTGCTGGACCTATGAGGTTTGGGCGAGCTGGTGCAAAGAGAAAAGTTAAAGCAAAAGTTATAGATTCGAAAAGACCACGGTATGATGAAGCGTCCACTTCTAGTGGTATACGAAGTAGGTCAATGTGTTGTGTCTGCAGTATCACATGTAAGGGTGTGTCATTTGGTAACTAATGAACATAGAGATACAATTTTCGAATCTCTTACCGACTGGGTGATATTAAGTTTTTAAACTGACATGATCACTAAATATTAGAACTTAAGACGGGATATTTACCATGTTTATTTATGTCTATGAGTTTCCAATATTTCGGCACTGTTGCAAGCGCCATGATCACGAATGAACTTCATTATTATTGAGTTATATATTATAAACATAGATATAAATAAACATGGTAAATATCCCGTCTTAAGTTCTAATATTAACGACTGGGTGGTCAGGGTTATTGTTCATTAAAGTCATTGTTACGTGGTATTTTGAAATGGATGAAAATTGTAATGTTACTATAGATGATTGGAGATATATTATTATGTTAAATAATGTAAGAATATTACCTAGATTTAAGTCGTTAATAAAATTTAAGTATTCATTAAAATGTTACTGTTTTATTTCCTTACTATAAAACAGGGTTCCCAAACTTCTTGGTCACCACATCTGTATAATTTTATTCTTGTTTGATTAGGAACTACTATTATTACTCCTTTTTTCATGGTCCCACGCTCAGACTTTCTCATACACTAATAAAATCAGATCATTGATCAGTTGTTCCTCTCAGTTGTCTCCTTTGATACCTATAAGTTTATTTTGAGCTTTAACCGTGGTATTTATTGGACAGAAATATAGTCTTGTGGTTATTTTTTTTTTCATTTCGCCGACCGTTTTATGGTCCAGAGACCACCGATTGGGAACCATATTCTGGATTATATGCACACAAATAAACGTTTATAATAAAAGTAATAAGTACCACACATCCTGACTAAGATACTTATAAGATAGATAGTGTAGATTTAGAAACAGAAACTTGGCTTTACATAGAGTCTGATAACTTTGTAAAGCAAACAAATTTTACACGAAAATATATTTTGTGGTATTTCATTTACAAAGGTCTTATTAGGTAGACACACAATATGTTGTGTGTATACCTGTCTATGGACAGGAACAGTGTTGAATAATAATACTTATATCCAAAATAACAAAGTTGTTATTCGTCAATCAACAGATCGACTCGATTTCAGTAACAAAATATGAAAATGAAGTCATAGAATACCGTAATAATTTATCTATGTTCGTAGTCTATAAGGAAACTGGTAATAAGTTGTTCCAAATCCATACAATTAATATCTATGAGTAGTGTGTAGTGTAGCATTTTACTGTAGTAGCTATTTAATTTTATTAAATAGGTAGTAGGAGTCTCGGGTTCGATCCCCGGGTCGGGCAAAGGTTTACTGGGCTTTTTTACGCTTTTTCGAAAATTTCTCAGTAGTAGCACGAAGTCTGGAATTCTGCCCAGTAGGTACATAGCAATAGGCTCACCCCCTATTACGTGGGACTTATAACACACAGGGTGAAAAGTGGATATGCATTATACAGTGGCATTACGTGCCGAAATGTGCTCCTCTGCCTACCCCTTCAGGGATAAAAAGCATGACGATACATTGATATTATGATGATGCAAAAACTTGAACTCGAACTAAGGATAAGGACTAAAACAGCGATAGTGAACCAACCTTGATTCCAATGCAGCGTCGCGTCGCGTCTATTTACCTACTTTAGATATAATAAATTGTAGAGTCCGACCGAAACTGGTTTTCCAGCCGAAACCGAAACCGAAACCGAATATTCGGTCGTGGCTTTAGTTTCGGCCGAAACCGAAACCGAAACCGAAACTCACGTGGTCATGTATAAAATTACTTAGAATACTGAAATTTGGTATATTTTATCGATTATTCTGCATTAATTATTAATTAGGACATGAAATGGAAACACAGTATATTAATTTTCTTGTAATGATTTATTATTTAATATAATATAGAAAAATATTAATAATATTTTTTATTTTTTCAAATAAAGTTGTCATAGAAAAATGTTTATTAGTTATAAATAATCAAATTACAGCGCACGACAATTTCCGAACATGGCCGCCAGCGGCCGCCAAAACGTTGCTGCGAGAAACGACGTTAGGCGAGCGTGCACGACAACTTCCGAAATCAGTTTCGGTTTCGGCAAAAATTTCGGCCAATTTTGGCCGAAACCAAAATTGTCGCCGAAACTTGATTTTTGGCCGAAACTCGGCCGAAACCGAAACCGAAACCGAACTTTCGGTCGGACACTAATAAATTGATTCCCAATAACAAGGCGCTTGGCTGTTATAGGCTTGTGAATTGCGAAAGATTTTCATTGTTTAATTAACTGTAATAAAATATAGCATCTCTTTCTCTTAATAGTGATATAGAGAAAGGGCAGATGTTGTATATACGACTGTCAATATTTTTAAAGTAGAGGGCGATAAGTATAATTATGCTTATTTGAACCCTAAAAGAGAAACTAAAATAACTCAAAGAGTAATCATCTACGAGACCTACCTACATAATTAACTAAAAATCACATCAAAAGCTCTACTAGATTCGAGTCAAAGAGGAACTATTCATCTTGAGCAGCGTGCGCAGAGGCAGCGACGTCACTGAACTAATTTACTACAGTTTTCTCCTTTAATTTACGTTAGTATAGCGTGATCTATATAATCTCCTGTTTTATCCCGTAGGAGCTTTAACAAATACATATTTGATCAACAAACAATGGCATAACAAGAAAGAAAAGGCTACTCCATCTCTCTGCAGCTGCTGCAATAAGTGCAGCGGCTACAAAATTAATTATGCCAACCTGCATTAAGCAAGCGTGGTGATTAATGCTCAAACCTTCTCCATGTGAGAAGAGGCCAGTGGGCACTTATAGGCTGTTGATATGTGTGATGTGAAAACTACAAAGTGCATGTAATACCCAAGTGTTGCAAGCGTTCATAGGCCATGGTAACCTACCATCAGGTGGGCTGTGTGCTTTCTTGCCACCGTTGTGGTATAAAAAAATAATTTATTATAATTTAAAATATTAAATAACTGCCAGTAATTACTCCCTCTCACTACTCACCGTCCAGTTTCCCCAAAGAATCCAGTGGCATGGCTGTCGTCCACGGCCAGTAGGGTGCGGTACTTGTCTGCCAAGTCACGCAGACCCTTCAGAGGAGCCACAGTACCGTCCATCGAGAACACACCGTCTGTCACTATCAACTTGATCCTCGCCTCACTGTGAGCTAGGAGGTGCTCCAATTCTGCAGAATTAAGATAGTTAGATTAACCTCTTGTCTGTCGGTACATGAGATACAATAGAAAACACATTGTGTCTCGCGTAGATCTGCACACCACGAGTTAATAAGACATGTTCTATTATAGGACTTTATAGAAGACTACAAATCTTTAATTGTCTTTATAAACGTTAACTTCTAGCTACCTATCGTGATGATAAAACGACAAAAACTCAGTCAGTGATTCGGATTTTTTTTTACCAATGGTACCTAGTGCCTACCTATATAATTCCATATGCAGTGACGTTTAAGGTACTATTTAATGAACAATGCCACGCGACTTATTAAGAAGCTCCTTATTAAGATCGATTAAACAGGATGAACTTTGTAATAATAGTTGAAAGAAGACCTCAAACAGTGATTAATGTCTAAATCAGATTTTTCTAATTAATTCAGAATTAAGGTCATGTTAGTTAAGTATTAGTGACCATGTCAGCTTAAAAGCTTATAATAAATCAGACTTAATAAAACCACTTACCATTCAAGTCTCTATGGGGATAACGGAACTTCTGCGCCTTGCAGAGTCTGATGCCATCAATAATGGAGGCGTGGTTGAGGGCGTCAGAGAAGACCGCGTCTTCTGGAGTAAGCACGGACTCGAAGAGACCAGCGTTCGCGTCGAAACATGACCCGTATAGGATGGCATCCTCGCGATTGTGGAATTTGGCAAGACGGTCTTCTAATTCCTGGAGAGTTAAGATAAAGTCAATTTGATTTTAAAGAACCTTGTTGTTAGGTCACACGTGTATTCTTAATTTTGGAATAGAAGATTAGGTACGAGGACAGTGGCGTGAATGACCTCAACAGTTAAGCCAAATATGAAACTTTATTGCTGTGCAAAGTGAACGCAAGGCGACAGATTATGAACTATGAATATTTTTATCAAAAGCATCTTTATTTTTGTTTCTTTAAACGTGTTACCCACATTAGGATATTCTCCAGTACAACACTGGGTGCGTTTACAAATATACAACTTCACAAACTTATGACCCCCAGACTTGGAACAACAATTTGTGGATAACATAAAGAGTTATTGCGTGCGGGAGTCGAACCCGCGACACGTTGCGCGGCAGCCGGTCACCCAGTGAACACGACAACCGTGCAATCAAGATATACGTAGTATTTGATCTTCTTTATAAAAAAGCTGTTAACAAAAAATGGAAGTTTTGAAGATAACTTTAATATTTAGTTACCTTGTGTATAGTTTGTGTCCCGCAAATAAATCGGACGGAGCTGAGTCCGGCGCCGTACTTCTTCAAGCCTTCTCTGGCTGCTTCTACCACCTCCGGGTGATTCTAAGGAAAAAAATATGCCCCTAAGACTTTACTGAGAAAATTATATAGGTCATAGATAGACTTGTGAACTATGGAGATCACTTGATATCAAGAAATGTTTTATTATAACTTTCGTGAGACATACTAAATTAATTATTATGTTATCGGGTTACTCATGTAACTGTTTGACGAGGAGCTCGACTAGTTTCAAGCCATGCTAGAGGCTCATATTCATGAGCAGCATTCCGGGACACACGACGCGGCGATTGTCGTGAGTAAGCCGATTACATAATAATTAATTAAGAAATGTATTCTTCAATTTCGTCCATATTTTGATACTCACAGAAAGTCCCAAATAGTTGTTTGCGCAGAAATTCAGGAACTCGCCTTCAGCACCTTTCACTGTCACCTGGGAAATAGGTGCTAATTAATATAAATATGGATTTACACATTATGTAAACAACTTAACACTAAGCAAAACGGTGAAAGTGCAGTCAAAACGTAGACTTAGTATACATAAGTAAAGATCCAACGGTAAAGATTGCAAAGACTAGTTAAAGATGTGTTTATTTAGCTGGGAAATGTTCAATTTTTTTATCGTCACGCCTCTTGTATAAAAGGCGTGATGATCCCCGTCACGCCTTTTAACCTTTTAGCCTCTGCCTACCTCTTCGGATCCCCATCCGTAAGCAGGGTGCACATTATGGCACGTAATGCCATTGTACAATTTACACCCACTGTTCACAATTTATTTTTAAGTCCCATGTAATAGGTGATGATCGAGCCTATTGCAATTGCAGATTTCTAGATACACAGAGCACTTATACTGATTTATAGATACAGGTGATATTTTTCTGCTCCGCATCGATTTGCACCGAGCAGACAGCCTTTAAATGTCCTATTGTTTCAAGACAAGTGTGCAATGGAAGACGGATATTCACTGTCGGCAATTATGTTTTCGGACAAATGGAGGTCATTGCTTCTTATTATTTCCTTGGCTATAGGATAAACGTGACAATTCCAGTCTGTTGGGCACATAACTAACCGACAACGTTACTGATTAGCTAGGTTATTCTGGAATTGTCAATAGAAAACATTCGAAGTGAGCTGGATCACATTTTTGCCCGTCATTGGTCGAGATTATTCTCACAACCAATGACATGGCGGACCGCGATCTAGATCACTTCGAATGTTTCGAATTGATAATTACAGAATAGCCTAGCTAATGATTAAGTAACGCCTAGTTTAAATTGTGAATTGTCTAATTGTACATTACACATTTTATTAGATACACACATTTCACTCCTAAACAATGTTTTAAATAAATTTCTCTTTTATTTTACCCTGAAAAAACGAGCGCGATCATGGAATAAACAAGAATTTCATCTGTTTATCTGTCTGGCCGGTCTTCTTCGGCCAAAACACAACAAACCATAAACTAAAGTGTGTGTACATGTTTAAATATACACACACATATACCTACTGTGTGTGTGTGTGCATGTACCCCACATCGCGGACGCGATAACTGAATCGATACACTTTAAAATCGGTTAATGTGTGCAAAAATAACTGTGCGTCAGTGCCCGCATATTTTTTCCTGAACTTAACAATACAACTTTACAGATGTTGGCCGTCCATTGAATATTGAAACGTATCTTATTATATTGAGTTTACTCATTATTTTGGAACTTTAATGACACCATGGCCTCACAGAAAACCGACGTGAAACAACGCTTGCGTTTTGTTTCGGTGTGTAAGCGAGGTTCCCGGAGGCCCAATCACCCCTCTTCCCAATCTCTCAATCCTTAAATTCCTAACCCCCAAAAGGCCGGTAACACACTTGTAACGCTTCTGGTGTTTCGGATATCCATGGTCGGCGGCGATTGCTTACCATCAGGTGATCCGTATGTTCGTTTACTGGCTTATAACATAAAAAACAACTAGTGACCACACCACATCAACATTGACCACAAAATAAAGGCTTTGCTGCAAAATCGTTTAAATTATAATTATGTAAATTCTAATCAATTAACATACCCATTATATTATCAACGACAACAAACAGTGAGCCATGTCGTCGATTTCTCAAGGTTAACGACTCGCTAGAATATATTTTACGCGCATTTTTGCCTCTTCTAAACAATAACCGAAGTTGGAGGCCATTTTGGCGGGCTTGGCGGCCATGTTTGGTATAAATATAAGGGTTTTTTTTGAGGGGGGAAAATCATCCTATTACTTCTCTCGCCCTAGGCGAAGCGAGAGGGAGTGTCAGACTCTTACTGACTAAAAACCACCCCGTTCCTACTCCTGCTTTTCAAGCCGAAGCTCCGGTAAACCCGCTAGGTAGTCCGCAGCTCCGGATCAGGCAGCCCTAATGAGCATAGATATTACGTTCGACCATCTTTTTCGAAATTAATTGATTAAAATACTGAGCCAGTAGACTTTCGATTTTCAACTAGAAACATCTGAATAAATAAGATAGGTACACGATACTTAATTGATGTAGAAAAATAGACTACATATTCAGTAAATGATGTCCACTTTTGGTTTTTAATGGAAACGAAAACAGCGATGCCGACAACTTTTAAATTAAAATACCGAATTAATATTTGTTTGCTAAGTATCTATGTACATACACATATTATTGTCAAACAAGCGCGATTCCAAACTTGGAATTTATAACGTGGTATTATTTAGGTAGCTCTATGATGTGGGTATGTACTATACCTATGTTAGGATAAGTTCTAAACACAGGACTGACTTTTCATATTGTGTACCTTACAATACCTAATCTAGTCCATGGTCCCTATTTATTGCCCCTTCATAATTTTAATCTTTTATTGCAGTGAATGGCCCGAAAAAGCGAAAATGTCGTAGGGCTTCATAAAAAGATCCATCTAAAGCTAACAGTCCTTGGAAATTCTCTTATCTTTGTAAACGCATTCAATGCATGCACGAGGTCGCATTAAAAGAGTGCAATGACCTTTTAAGAGTCAGATCCAGATAGTCACATCGTCAGATAGGTCTTTTAACATTGTTTTCCCCTACCATAAATTAAATGAAGTATGTACTTAGGTATCAAGTGCATCTGTGCATAATCCTTATGAACAACTTATGACTGGGTAATGGGTATCCTTATTCACAACAGGCTAGGCTACACAGTAATACAGCTATGTGCACGTAGATTTGAGAATCATTTTTTCACAGATCGGTAGCTCTACCAAATAGCATTCAAACAACTGTGAGATTGCTGTTATTGAAGCACTTCTACGCCTAGTAGTCGCCAATTCTGGTTAAGATTCTTTTAGTCCAACTGATGAATAATTTTACGTATTTTCATCACTTCAGTGAAGCAAGCTAACAGAAACTTATTCAACTATGTAACAAACAAACAGACCCTCAGCCGTTAGCACAGAGTATTTTTTACTTCTTTCCTCTTACTTACCTTGGTATCTTGAGGAGAAGTAATGATCCTCTCATGTTTCCATGTTTTGGCGCGTTTTATCTCCCGCAGCCGATCCTCCAGCACGTCTCGCAGTGTGGCGACTCCTGCGCGTTCCTTGTGCAGCTCGTGGAACGAACGAGACTGGACGGTGCCATTGAGACCTGGAAGATGAAAGCTTATTAGAAGGAGAGAAAGATGCAAATGCAGTGCAGCCAGGGAATTTATAATTCTCAGTAGTGAAGTCCATCGTTGTGTATAGGTATATTGGACATCACACACATCATACACAACGTCACACCTTGTATCCCCGAAGGGGTAGGAGGTGCAGATTACGGCACGTAATGCCGCTATATAATGTAGTACGCTATATTGAACATCTCTATAGGAAATAGAAACAAAGGCTGACTTTGACTATCAGCCGAAATCAAAAACCGATTCTATGGAGTTTATCAAAGCCTCAGATATTTTGGCTATAACAGAGATCCTTGTGTACTGTGTTTCGAATAATAATGCGAAAAATCTACAAATTCATCCATTTTGGAATAGGTACTTATAAATGTTATTGACACTTGACATTTTAAGTAGTTGGTACCAGTTCCGCAAAACCGGCACAGCCTGAGTTTCCAATTAAGCTCGCTGCCATTCCAATATGAATAAGTACTTGTTAATATTTGTGTATAAAAAGAATGGAAATTTAAACTTTTTTGGAGTGAGGTATCATACAATTACTTCTACCGGCTTCGGTGAGGCGAGAGGTCAGACTCTTACTGACCTAAAAACTACCCCGTTCCTACTCCTCTTTTCGAGCTGGAGACCCGGTAACCCGCTAGGCAGTTCGAATTTATGAGGTGAAAATTAAAACTTAAAGAAACTACAGCTGAATTAAGTCAATCATCGCAAGCAGGGACTATGAAGTCGATCGCGGTCCACCACGAAGTTGGGGGAATAATCTTCACCAATGACGGGCTAGAATGCGATCGAGTTCACTTTGATCTTTCTGAAATATCGATTACTATCCGCCACTGGAGATCGCAGTTTAAAAGAATCAGATTTATCAGTAAGTCTACTGCCTAGTCTCTGTTAAATGTGGCCCTTTTACTGCCCAAACATTTTTCCCTAAGCTATTTGACTTAATCCATCGTTTAATCAGCTGCTAAATAAGTATATGATGATACAGTTTGCAAAAAGACTTGGGAAATCGTTGTATTATTTTTCACGATAACATCAATAGACTACAGTCCCTACAGACCATTATTTAGTATACAATACAATATGTATAGTATATAAAATATATATAATACATAATGACATTGAATATAGCCACCGTTTAGTGTAAAAACAGATGTTCGAAGGTACCTAATTAAATATTTTCTTTAAGTAAGTCCTTGTAAAGAGGCTATTGTTCGCAGTATTGTTCTCAAGCGTCGTCTTTCACTATCGGAGTTGATATTTAATACCTAACTTCACAACTGTTTTTGTTGCAGGAACAAATTAATGTCTGGTAGAAACGAAAGGAACTTTACGGTACAGCAAAATCTTCAGAAAACGGACGTGAAACAACGCTTGCGTTCTGTTTCATCGTATGACAGAGGTTACCAGAGGCCCAATTACCCCTCACCCCAATCCCCACAATCGCCAACAAACCCTAAATGGTAACCCCTGCTGTCCATGGGCGGGCGAAATGCTTACCATCAAGTAATCCATATGATCGTTCACTCGCTTATCACATAAAGAAATGTAGAAGAGGCCCACACTCCCATAGTCTGAGACTGATACGGGCTATTGACAATGTACACGCCTATTCTAAAGACTAAAACAAAGAATACGCGAATGATCTAACTTCTAAAATCCAGCCCACTTATCTATCTCTAATCGTATCGTACTCATCCATCACAGAACACAAACATATGCAAACATTTGAACAAACAAGTATATAACTGTTATCTGTACTTAAACAGCTCAACCAATTATAATGCAATTTCTTCATACAAGGTCTCTTTAGATAAACAGACTATTATGTATTATGTTACGCACGCAACACATGGGACATGTGAAGAGCAAATTTTTTGCAAAATTGTAACTTGTTATTACAAAATTAAACCTTGTAACTTGTAGTAACTATGCAATTTGGTCTTATGTTGTTTGTTAGACTTAATTTGCTGAACATTTTTGGATAGGTAGTATCCTAGAGATGGTTATTTTGTGTAAAGAATTCAAATTGAAATCGTTTATTGTGACATACTGAGAGTATGATTTACAAAAAGAATAGCTATTTAAAAAAGACAGTCTATTCTTCAGTAGTTTGAACTAAGTGTACATAAAGACAGACAAGAACTATCGAAACTGTGCTTCAAATTATAGACATAAGTAAGTACATGTAAGCTGACAAAATAATAGAGTTAACATTTGTTGAGTAAGAATAACAACACTTGATTCGCTTGAATCATGAAAATATTAATACTTATAGCTTCCTTAGGTAATCCCTTCTGTGGCGCATATACTATGAGAAAAGAACAAGTCTTTTGTCTCGTGAATAATAAATGCTCAATTTGAGTTTCACGTCTGTTTTAGTAAGTATTATATTATCGGCTCTACCAATACCTATACGGAATGTTAATTTAGCACGCAAACACTAGCGAGGTTTTCATTTGACACTTAATTACTGTATTTTCTTTGCAAGTCCTACTAGCAAAGACGAAATATGCAATGTTGTTATGTGACCTTAATGTCGTAACAAAATATAAGTTGGGACTATCAAAAACCTGTAATCCTCGTTAAAAAAAGACGCTACAAGGTTGTAGACGGAGACAAAAACACTCGCTTTGTTTACACTTCCACACTTCTATTTAATATTAATTCCACACTCACTTATTTGAACGATTATTTTAGATATTTTTGACAATAAACTTGTAATAAAAGCTTAAAAGTATTTTAAAGTAAATAAATACATATACTCACAGTTGCGCAGGAGTTGCGAGCGGAGCGCCATCGCGACGAATGGGGGCGCGGCCGCCGCCGGCCGGTGCGCGGGCGCAGAGCAACTCTTTAGCAGACCAGTCACGCAGGTTGTGCCGTATCGTGTGTTCCAACATAATTTTGTTTTCATTACATGGTTATACCTGGGTGCTCACTACACTGGGTGAAGTTTTATTTTAAAATGCAATTCTTATGAAACACAGGCGATGTGCATCGTGAATAGTTTTCTCTGTTTTATATCTTGTTCTTGTTAATTATTTTCATAGAATACAAGCTGTTGTACAAATTCAATTACCTAACTCTTTTTAAGTAATGTGGTTGTATTTTTGTTAAGTATTTATTTAAATTGAATTATTTTTTAGGTTTGAATAAAAAAAACTTTTTTTTTAACGCTCACGGCACGCATGACTAGCAAACTGATGTTATTAATTATTAGTCAAGGTAGAAGGCAATTAATATTACAGGAAAATTCTAAACGTAAATTGATACCGATTTATATAATAAAAAGTAGAAGGATAATTTCATAAACTGAATAATTAATCTCATGAATAATTGTCCTTGTCCTACCAAAGCTATTGTGAGCGTTAATCAGTTCGCCATACCAGTTAAAGAGGACATTTTATCTACATAGCACAATAGATAGTCTTGGTACTATACATAGCTACGCATATACATACTTAGTGCCTGCTTATGTAAATGCAGACGCCGAAAACATTACGTCATGTCTAAGCGTAACCCGACTACATTGCAATGTTTATTATATTTCTCTACTTCTAAAATTATCTAGATATCAACAAGTTATTATAATTATGACAATGTTTTTAATAACATGCATAGAATAACTATAGGTAATCTAGTAATTATATGCGGTCGGTTTCACCCGACTGCTAAGCTCCTTTTGGTCGGCGTCGTGATGTTTTCATGTGTGTTTTTTGCCGGTTTTTATCAAGGACTTATAAAACCGATTGGTTTTTATCATTAAAATTCCATATCGTGTTCGAATTGTTCATAAAAACGCAGACTTCTTTTTGTTGTACTTATTTTCATCGAAATAGAGTCACTTAGGAGCCAGATTTTAGAGAATAATTTATTAAGTTTTGAATATGTGCTACACCATTTTTTTTTTTTTTTTTGAGGGGAGAAAATCATCCAATGACTTCTCCCGCCTTGGGCGAGGCGAGAGGGCCTGTCAGACTCTTACTGACTAAAAACCACCCCTTTCCTACTCCTGCTTTTCGAGCCGGAGCCCCGGTATACCCGCTAGGTAGTCCGCAGCTCCGGATATGTGCTACACCTAGGGAGTAGATACATACCTGGATTAAAAACAAATAGACGAGATACCTACCTACAGGGTACGGATATGTAACAAACTATATCCTACTTATACACAATAATTTCCTCGAACCTCGCGAATACGTTTACAAACCGTTCGCTTACAAATCACTCGTAAACACATAACACAAAGGTTAACCGACCAGACGGTAGTCACTGCCGGTAGGTACCGACAAATATTTTTTACGAGCGGGAACCGCAAAAAATTCATCATCATTCATTGATATTTTATTTGACGAATGATAGAGAACCTAGTGACCTAATCCGGAGCTGCGGACTACCTAGCGTGTTTACTGAAGGAACGGGGTGGTTTTTTGTCAGTAAAATTCTGACATTCCCTCTCGCCTCGCCCAAGGTGGGTGATTTTCCCCGATCAAAAAAAAAAAGTGACCTAATTAAATGTCCGAGTTTTTCCTTGCCATACACAATTAAGGTAAAACACTTGTAGGTAAGCATGGCTCCGGCACAGCGTGGTTTCGAATTATGTTTACTACAACGGATACGACGCAGTTTCCGTATGAAATAGAAACATAATCAGACATTACGAATCAAGCTCCAAGTTAGATTTTTGTTTTATTTTCAGCCATCATCACTTCATTGCAGGGCTAAGGCCTCCAGGCCTTATACTCCGGTTCTAAAGTCAGGAATAGGAACGGGGTGGTTTTTAGTCAGCAAGAGTCTGACACTCCCTCTCGCCAAAAAAATACACCATCCCATCCTCTATATTAGTCTATATGTTAAACAAATAAAATGGTAAGATATATTATTTTAAATGTGGTTTATTGATATTTATTTTACAAAGGTGTTCTGTAAGGCACTTTGGAAGATAAATGAGGATTCACTTATAAATTCATTTTTGTTGTTCTTATTACTTGACCAGCTTCCATCTTAAAGACGACTCTGAAACAAAATAATTAAAGTTAAAATTTTCATCCCTCCGTTACAAAAAATATTATTTATGTTTACTAGATCCTAGGTGTTTAAAATATTCTTTGATGATTTGATGCAGTGAAACAATTCTTTGAGTTGTACCATGGGTCCATAATTTTTTTTTTTTTTGTATTCTTGCGATTTTTATAAAATGCGGTAAATTAAACTCCAACTTCAAAATTCTCCCTTACCTCAGGTCCAACATGAATGGCGAGCATCATATCAAACTCGTTGGCTCCCACACTGATGTGTGCCCGTCCGTCACTGCCCACGGTGACAGTCTTGCCCGTGCAAGAACTGCCCACCTTCTCACCAGATATCACGTCACAATATCTGCCTGCGGGCAAGCAAGTCTGGAAGAGAAAAAAATAAATAAAGAATGAATGAATGAATGAACGAAATAAATAGTTACCTAATGTCGTCTAATAGATGGCGCTATGTGCCTAAGGGTCAGGTTTAGTTAGGTTAATTTTATTTTAATCAAGTCAGTATTAGTTATATGTTTAATGCAATAGAGTTCCTTCTCTATGTAATGTGTACATATTTTGTGTTTTGGTCTCCTATCAAAAAAGTTAAATTGTCGCAACTGTCAAAAATCCAGGATAAACCTTAAATCTTGTTTTAGAGGCCAAGAAAGGTAAAGGAAAGCTTAGGTGGTAGTCAGTAAGAGACTGATACTCCCTCTCGCATCACCATTCCCCCCACTCAAAAAAGGTAGTCAAGGAAGACTATAATACTATATCCTTAATCCTACCTGTAGATTCTGGTTAAGATCCCAATAATCATTATTGAATGCAACGAAACCGTTGCCTCCGCGACAGAAGGCGATCTGGTTGGCGCCATTGTCCCACCAGTCGTTGATGCCAGTGTTACCGGCCGCGTTCCTGAACGCCACCATGGAGTAGATCTGCCGCCAACGGTGCTGGCATATCCAGCCGTTACCACAGGTTCCATCCTAAACAGAAACCAACATTGCACATGAATTTTGTTCAGAGCTGAAGATTTTTGGAAGTAAACGCTAAAAGATCTGAAATAAGCTCACTAGCTGCTAGCATTTAGATTGCTAATACATTAATTGAAAATATCATGTCTATGTGGATACAAGTACATCAGTAGATATAGGATAAACTATGATGGTTGATAAAAAAATATGATTCGATTAATAATCGATTGAAGGTAATAAGTCAACGAATAGGCTAGTTTCCTACTAGTCAAATTCAATACTTTTTTCGAAACGTCAAAAACGATATTTTCTATGAATTTTGTATGAAATAGTGCGTTATGACGTCATAAGTTTTTGACGTCAAAAAAATTGAGCTAGAAAATATCGAAAATTAAGTAGTTCATCAAATTTATGAACGAGAGTGTGATTATTTTTCAGTATTTTATTGTATTGAAAAGAATAATTTATTTTTGACCGACGATACTACCCAATTGATTGGAAACATTTCAACCAGACTGAAACTGTAAACAAATATATTATGCAGATATACATATTAATCGTAATAAACCATACAGAATATTTCAAAAAAAACTCACAGAATTGATACTAGGCGAAATGATGTTGCCATTGTTATCCATAGGGGGACCAACTTCGCTGTCCCAGAAGTCGAAACTGCTCATGATTTGAGGCTCTCCGTACGGATGGGCGAGTAGGAAGGCGATAGCACCCTTGTAGGGACGAGACTCTTTGTAGGTAAGGATACCACCACCACCTCCGTGGCCTCTCTCATTGTCGTGGTTATCGATGAAGGTCAAAGAGTCTTCATGGGCCAATAATCCCCATTGAGGACCCCAAGTTGATAACCAACGGAGCTGGTTATTCCCTCTGAAGGCGTTACTAAGTTCCAAACCCACTTTGAACTCTGTCACAGCTCCTATGGGCGTGTATTCGTCTCTGCTAATGGCCTCGCCGCCGTAGTCAATGACTTCCTGGTAGATGTAAGGACGGGCGTTGGCTGGGAAGCCGTGGGCTGTGTTGAGGTTGTGGAGACGATCGTAGATGACGCGGAGGTCAGCGGGCCACATGTGTTTGGCTGCGTCGATCCTGATACAAAAGATAGATTTTAGGGAAATATTTTAGAACATCCAAAAGATTTGGTAAGTACCTATGAAAAGAGACGATTAGTTAGATGAAATAAATAAAACTGTAAGTACAAAATATTGTTAATTGTATTGTAATATTCTGTGTTAATACTGTGAATGAGGTGCATGTCTATAATTGGCATAAACACATGATCTTGTGTATTTATCTTATTTTGTTTTATTGTTTACTAGTGTCTTATTCTGTTGACTTTCTTTAATAGTAATAAAATAAAAATCTTTTACAACATTTCCAAGTGCAGTTTATAGTGTTCTGTGTTACGTACCTGAATCCAGCAACACCCAAGTCGATGAGTTCGTTCATGAAGTTGACGATCATATTCCTCACATGCTCGTCGCCTTGGTTCAAGTCCTTCAATCCGACGAGCTCACAGTTACGGACCTGTTACACGGTTAAAAAGCTACCATTAAATTTTGGTACTTATTTGAGTGTAATTTTTTTTTAATTTTTACAATATTAATACAGTGTGGGAGAGCCATGCTTCGGCACGAATGGGCCGGCTCGACCGGAGTGATACCACAGCCTCACAGAAAACCGACGTGAAACAACGCTTGCGTTGTGTTTCATTGTGTTAGTGAGGTTACCGGAGGCCCAATTACCCTCCTTCCCAATCTTCCCAATCCCCATTCCCGAACAACAACCCTTAAATTCCTAACTCCCTAAAAAGCCGGTAATGCACTTATAAAGCCTCTAGTGTTTCAAGTGTCCATGGGCGGCGGCGATTGCTTACCATCAGGAAATACGTCTGCTCGATTTCTCATAATGTCGATGTCTCATAAAAAAAAAAACAGGGTTTAGCATTTTTTTTTGGGGCGAACTACCTCCCATACTGCTGCAACTCCTGTAAGCCAGAATCTACAGTAGATACTACCAAGAAAACACTGGAAAATTGACAGACGCGTCTCAGGGACATGAAAGACTGTCTTGGATCCCGCAACGAAATAAATCAGAAGATATTATTAGAGAAGAAAAGAAAACGATAGTTTCCACTTCATCATTTATCACCTTACTAATATTATAGACACCACTAACCTCTAACGTCCTCGTAGCCTAGAACAGGATGTTGTTCTTTTTATAAAAAATATCTATACTAATCTATACTATACTAATACCAATATTATAAAGCTGAAGAGTTTGTTTGTTTGTTTGAACGCGCTAATCTCCGGAACTACTGGTCTGAATTGAATAATTCTTTTTGTGTTGGATAGTGCATTTATCGAGGAAGGCTATAGGCTATAAAACATCACGCTATGACCAATAGGAGCCGGGCAGAGCGGGTGAAACCGCGCGGAAGTAGCTAGTATTGGATAAATGCAAAAACAGTGATAGGTACTTCGTTCATTATTTCTTTTTTTATATTTATTGGATCAACGTTTGGCCACAGGTTTGGCCGCTATCTCGCCTGATGGTAAGTCTTTGTGACAAATAAGGTTTTGCAACGAGAGAGTTACGGGGTTAAGAGATTATTCTTGACAACTTACTCTCCAAGCGTCAGTAGCGTAATCAATGCCGTTGATGACGCAGTGCGGCCAGTTGAAGTGCTGCCGGTTGAAGGGCACGGCGGGGTAGTTCCACTCGGAGAACACGGCGGTGCTGCCTGCAGTGCCCACGTTCTCCGGGGGCTCGCCCGTCATGTGGTTGATCACTGCGTCTACGTAGATCCTGAGATAGTTTCAATACAATATAGAAAACCTGTGTAGGTTACTTACAGCAAATAGGTGCCATTAACGGTCAGTTTCAATAACCTATCTATCTGTAGATTTGCCTACTACTTTCAAACACTACCTAATAACGTGTACGTACCTTTATAGGGTGAAAAGGGGGAGAGTGGGAGCAATGTGTAGAGATAGAATTTTGACACATTTTGTATGGAGCTTATGTCAAAATACTATCTCTAGTAGGCAAATCTACAGATAGATAGGTTATTGAAACTGACTGTAAGATAATCAATACTCCTTCCAAGTTTTGGAAGCTAAAGGTTTCCATCCTTAAAGTTACATTTTCTGTTAAGACCTAGTAGGTAATATTGCCTAAATATTTCGTTATTGAATGTATGCCTCCAATCAAACACTTCCTAGCTGGGACTCTTAACTGGTGAAATTTGTGTGGTTATATTAGCTTTTAAAGATATAGTTTTCATTATTTTTTAGGTTTTTTTAACAACTGAATGAACCCATCCCTATTACTATCTGATATACTTATAGTCAAATACTCAAACGTCACTCAATTTTAATATGTTCTTAAGAATAGCTCTATCTCGACTTTTTCTGTCTTTTATAAAGAATTTATAGAGACATTTTTAGAGACAGAAAGATATAGTATAACTTAAAATTTAGTAACGTTTCAGTATATAGGCGTTAGATAAAGAATCCAGTATTCTTCAGTAACCGAAGTCAGTTTTCTTGTGATACCTGACGCCTGCAGCGTTACAGCGTCGCAACATGTTGGCGAACTGCGCCTCGTTGCCGGAGCGAGTGACCAGTTTGTACGACATCGGCTGGTAGCGCTCCCACCACGGACGGTTGTAGCCCCACAGCACCACATTCTCGTTGGGCGGGGAGATCTACAAGTACATTGTATTCTTGGAGACATATTTTCGAACAAAATAGAGAAAGAAATCTATTCGGTGTGAAGTAAACTGAAAGCACTTTTTGATTGATTCTAAATACTTATATCAATACTCAGAGGCAGATTAAAAATAGTTTGATTAATAAATATAAGTAAGTTTAATTTCCATTCCATTGTTTAATTTCCGTGTATTTTTTATTTCACGCACTTATTTTTTGCACCTATGTATGTCTAAGTTATTATCTACTAAGTTAAATGGTGAATCCCAATCCACTCACCTGGATACCACCAAAACCTCTTGGCCCGAGGAACCTCTCGCACTCATCAGCGATGTCGTCCCACTTCCATTCGAAGAGGTGGACGTTCACCGACCTATTGGGCGCGTAGTAAGGGTTCTTGTACGCAGTTACGGCCGAGGCGAGGATCGCCAGGCTGCAGAGTAATGTCAGCCCGCCCTGGATAGTGAAACAATCTTAATTAATCTCAATAATGACATCCAGTGCCGGCGTAAGGGCTACTGATACCCCGGGCGAAAATATTGTGGCGCCCACTTGAGGGAAGCAATATCAAGTGTTACTTTTTTGCGAATCTCATCGGCGGCGGCATAGGCGCCCCCCAGAATTTGTCGCCCTGAGCCATCGGCCCATCACGCCCCCCCTAACGCTGGCACTGATGACATCTTTAATTGATTTTGTCTGGACTTTAAAAGAGACTGTGACCTCTGAGTTTGTTTCGGCATTTCTTCTCAGAGTAGTCCGATAGTAAATGCCGGTCTCATCTAGTTATTTAAGAGATTGACGTGTAAAAGAGTTACATTGTAACCTATTTGCAAAAATAAATATCATTTATCAATATTATACAGTCATCATCATCATACGGAACGTTCTCTGCCAAATATAAAGGTCCTCCATAAGGGAGTTGATCGCAATCCCCTTACGCTTGATGAACGATTTGAATATATTTAGGTCACTGGGAAAATAGATGATCATCTTGATTTTTCAGCCACTGCTAAGGTGGCTGATCTAATTTTCATTTAGGATGTATCCGACCCGGATTCAGGCATATAATTCAGAGATAGTATAGATAGATCTAGAAAAACGCAGTAGGTATCGCATGATGACCGTATTTAGATAACTATATTGGCTGTACATAATGCGCGTGATCACATAAATATCTACCCACGTCGTAGGTCTCCACCACAGAATAATAAGTACAAGTACCTACTCCACAAATAGTAAAATGCACACATAGTATGTTTCGCTTCTGTATAAAATTCTAATCCATGATAAAAGTAACTTAGTTTTACCACAGTATCTATAAATTAATTACCAATGCATGGGGTGGTAAAATAGTATTAGAGAAGTATGAAAGTCTTTACTTGGTCCTCGTATCAGTGAAAAAATAATTAATTGATTTAAAGTGACCAAATTAATTGATTTAATAGACTTACCATCTTTCCGCAACCTTATCGAATTAATGACCACACTGTACTAATAAGCTT
Organism: Spodoptera frugiperda; assembly: GCF_023101765.2. Lineage (NCBI taxonomy): Eukaryota > Metazoa > Arthropoda > Insecta > Lepidoptera > Noctuidae > Spodoptera > Spodoptera frugiperda. Next base: position 8,110,906 of record NC_064218.1, read on the forward strand.
CGCATGAAAATAAACATGTAGCTAGGAGTGTAGCAATTATTATTTACCGATAAACAAGACAAAAGTAATAATCCTAGGCCATATCAATACTTTACACCACTTAAAATGATGATTAGGTAAAGTTTTAGAATGATATGTATTTCTTTTGGATATAGATTCGATCTTTTACGTGATAATTAAACGTATCTACCAATTTAATGAGCCAAGTTAGATAACAGGATTACGATACCCAGCAAGCCGAACAGAGGTTAAGTTATTTATCTACCGTATCTAAAATCTCTTACCTATTCTTTCATAATCTTAATACTTATGCTCTTTGTTCAGATTTAATTGATAACTTTATTATTAAGTAATACGTCCTTTGAAAAATAACAAGAGATTGTGTTTGAAAACTTTAAAAAAATTAAAAAGTCAGGTAGTTGCAACAAACAAGAATGTTTGATTTTTTTTCAATTCCCGCTTATTTGTAAAAGTGTTACCAATCTAAAATAACACGGCTATTCCAATTTGTAACAAATGCTAATTTAAACTAAACTGTGATTCAATTTTTTGACTATTCTAAATCCTAAGTCAAAATAATATTTCTTTTTAATAAGCACTAGAAGAAACACGCATTATTTTAAATTAAAATGTCATAGTCTGGCAACATTGCTATTTGCGCACTTGTTGATTTTTTTAACATCTATGGTTTGTTGAATCATTCACTTGGTTCACTCTTCAAACTTTTTCATTCATTCACTAAAGTAAACTTTCTCAGTGGCAGACGTTGAACTTGTTTCTAAAAATTAATAATTTATTTATTTTAGTTGCTATTTGCATAAATATTACATGTGCCATTTGATACTATACAGCGCCAATTCATTGTCCTTCTAATACAAGTTATAGACGAGTGTACACTAAAACAGTGTCTAATTTGGAGTTTTGTATGTTGTTTATTTTTACAACTTTGTAAATTCCTCTTGTCGTGTAAACAATTTGTGAAAAGTTGTGAATATGGCTGGCAAATTCTACTTCGTAGTAGCGTTAGTGTGTATAGTGCCGATAGTTTACGCTTGTAACGAAGCTATTTGTGCCAGTGTGGTGTCAAAATGTATGTTAACCCAGTCATGTAAGTGTGACCTGAAGGATTGTTCCTGCTGCAAGGACTGCTTCAACTGCCTCAGCTACTTGTACAGCGAGTGCTGCAGTTGTGTTGGTAAGTACTTCGCGTTTATGTACCTGTTAAAGTTAAACTAAAACTACCTATTTCTGTGATAATAACTCCGTTTTGGAGTCAAAATAGCTTACCCTATCTCTTGTCTAGTACAAAATTCTATACAATATCATTCTAGCATGTTCCTGTGCACTTTACTTCAAACCACACATGCTGCATGTTACAATGTCACCTTCCACTAACTGCAATTTCCAGGAACTTCATTCATCAAAACAATGCCATTAATTTATGTGATACAAAGTATATCATTACTACTGATAGCCTAACAATAACATGTATTGTCCGCAGACATGTGTCCGAAACCGAATGACACACAAACGGAATTATCCAAGACCTCTTATGTAGAGGAGTTAGCAGATGGTGTGCCCGGACTCTTTGCAGCCCTCACCAGTGACCCAGACCCTCAACAGAGGTGGCTTTCCATCACATACCCTGTCGACATTGATTTATCAGCTTACAGAGCAGTTCCAGAGAAAACCGTTGTTTTCCATTTACGTAAGTTGCTATCTTAATTATAGAGAATTCATGACTATGATAAACTATTTCTCAGTAATTAATTGTTATTGTGTTTAATATAAATATGCAATTCAATAATAAGAAACAAAACATTTATAAAAATAGGATTTGAGTTAGGTACTTTGCGTACAGGTCTATATACCACCAAAAGTTATTTTTAATTTACAATTTTTGAAAGATTTTGTGTCTGAAGATATTCAACCAGAAATATCAATACCTTTCCAAAAAAAATGTTTTATACAATTTAACTTTTAACCACAGATAGTTAAATATCAGTTAACATAACTAATGTAAGATGTAGTAAACAAGTCTATGAGTCATAGAGCAGATTATAATTAATTTATTAGACCTCTTATATACTACCACTCCTATATAATTTGCATTACTTTATTGAATTAAAATATTGCTCGTATCAGATTACTACTGATTATCATGTATTATATTTCTTTAAATTAATCTTTAATTAGTTTTGCTCACTAGGAGGTCACCAGGTGGCATGATTTGAAATCTATTTGATATTTAAATGAAAAAAAAACAGCCTTAAAAAATGGATGTCTTTAATTCATCATTAGTACATTAGCATCTATGATCAACCTTATAATAAGTTCTAAAAACTACTCGTAATTTAATTCAATGAACACCTTTCAACTTCTTTCTACGATGACTAGACTATGATGGCGCCGACGAAGTCCAGAAAAATACCTTTTTTCAACGCCAATTACTTACAATTACATTTTATTTCACTCTTACTGCCGCACTCAGAGACATTTAATGAGTAATCATTCCTTAGTAACGATTTTGTATCGAAAACAATTGCTAAGGACTGGTTTTAAGTAACCATTTAATGACTCTGAGTACGGCGGTAAAACTACTTTAAAAAGCCGCAAAAGCCGGACACACCAAGAAAGAAATACAAGTCTAAAGAAAGTACAAAAAAGTGCATTAGTCACTTAACGAACGCAATTACTTTAATCCGTACCGACAATGTTCAATCTTCGACGAAGGACTTTAAAAAAAAACAAAAGAGTCGTCAGCGCCGGCGTCCCATGGTGAGATGCGCATGATTCATTATGGTGGAATGTAAACATCTACCTGCATCTGAGATGGCTTTATTAACGGCCGATCGATGTTACGGGCTGATGGGTGGTCCGTGTTACGTCACTTGCTTATGTTATTAATTCCCGAAGTTGTGATTTTAATGAAGATTAGCTTCTACCAGCAGCTTTGCGTGGGATAAAAAGTAGCCTATGTGTTACGTCAGACCATAATATACCTTGTTCCAAATTTTATCCCGATCCCTTTAGCTGTCTTGACGTTATTTAGCAACAAATATACAAAGTCACACGCATTTATAGTATTAGTTAGATTAGCTGTGTTTGTGATTTCGCTGATACTTACACGATATTTCCATACGATATACATATATTTCCTGGAGTTGCACAAATATTTTTACACCGAAATTAGCAAATCGATCGCACCGTTCTCGAGATTTCTCGAATTGTAATTTAACACTAACTATATTTCATCCATATCGATTTAAAATGACTCATTAGGTTTATGGATTCCTAAAGGGATAGAAGCAATTCCCATTCCAATTTGCAAGCATTTTTTGCAAACACTGGGTGCAACTTATCTCTGAATTCAATGCTATTAACTATTAACTCCAGGCTTTGTATTTTTTGTCTCGCTCATTTGTACCCAAACAATACAGCTGTAGACAAAACACAGTTAGTTCGTTCTCTTGAATGAAATTAGCTAAGTCCTTCAAAGGAATTTAGTCCCGTTGCTTGCTGCATGAATAGCCAATTAGTATTTTACGACTATTTCAAGAATAGCTCTTTCATAATAGAAACTTTTAGAGTTAAGAGATAAGCATTTTAAAACTCTCTTACGGCGCCTGCTTGCGTTAAACCCCTTTTTGCACCTTTTGGATTAGAGATCAAAATGACACACTATTTGTTCGAAGCGTAAGCACTCGGTTTAGTTATGTTAAATTATTCAGGTTTCACATTTAGATATGCACTTTCCTTGCAACGATCTAAAAAGGTCCTTGTTTCGACTTTTGTCTAAATAATGCTTTGTAGAAACTACACATAGCAAGCGTGCCGCGCTTTTTAAATTAATCATGGAACGAAATATCGCCGAGATCCCCTAGACTAACTGCTAACATACTCGACATTTAATCCGCTACTATAAACCATGTATTTCCTATACAGAGAGCGTGGAACAGGAGTCAGAACCAGTGAGCCGCGACATCGTGACGCTGAACTGCACCGTCGCGTACATGTCGCAGTGCATGTCTTGCGACAAGTGCCGCGCTTCCTGCAGGTCCATGGGCGCCAACAGCTTGAGGTGAGACCATTTTCTAATGAACTATCTGATCCAGCAAACTTCGTACCGCCTCAAGTATTTTGTTCTCACCTTTAAAACCTTTTTCTGGACTTCTATAACTAATTTAAGACCAAAATTAGTCAAATCGGTCCAGCCGATCTCGAGTTTTAGCGAGACTAACGAATAGCAATTGATGGTTATATATAGAGATAGATTGTAATTAGGTATTTCTAAGTAATGGCTAATTCCAGTACACCTACTTGGCTACTCGATTTTGTTTCAGGGAATTTCAGTGAGTAATTTAATAAACTTTATCCATTATTTCCTCAATAACACATTATTGGAATGTGTAGTCAAAATCAAATCAATATCAAAAATAATTTATTCGCGTGGCTTTCTGCATCTCAATGATGATGAATTTAAACGAATAATAAAGAATATTATTTAGTTTCGTTCGTATTTCCAGTTCGGCAAAATGCGTTTCACTAAATTATTTGTTCTATCTTTTCCATCAAGATGCATTTTGCACACCTACAAAAACTACCAAAGAAGCTAATCAATAATCTATTATTCCTTTTAAACTTCTTTAGCATTTAAAACAAGTTTACATGTAATTCTACAATCTTTCGTCTGACTGTTGTTGTTCAAATGTTCCAGATGGTTCCACGACGGCTGCTGTGAATGTGTGGGAGACAAGTGTTTATCTTACGGGATCAATGAGAGCAGGTAAATATTATTACACCATATTTAATATTTTTAAGACTGCTAGTAAGCTGTAAAAGCTATATTACGGTATAATAACTGGAAATCTAAATATTATAATGCTCTATCTTTATGCATAGAATAAGTTGTTTATACATCTACGTCATCACTAGCGCCGTAGTTCATGGTATTCATAATAATACACGTTGAACGCGAAGTTTGTTTCGTAGAATTTAAACACACGTAAAATTTTAAAAATACATACATAGAGGGACTAACCTAAAACTATATTTTATATGATTATCATGATAAATCAATATGAATACAAAACAAGTTGACTGCACCGTGCACGCTAAAGATTTTACGGCTGCTGCGCAACGTGTAGTGGGTTCAATTCTTGCAGTGCAACTCTTTATGTTATCCACAAATTGTAAACTTGTATGTTTCTAAACGCAGGAGAAATCCTAGTGTAGAGTAACGTTAAAAAAATTGATAAAATAATTACCTATAAACCACTTTCAGTTTAGTTATCTATCTAAGTCCTAGATAGTTTAGGCTGCTAAACAATATAACAAAAACTAAACCGAGTACCCAAAACAATCTAATACATTAAAGATCTCTTAAGCCTCGCAACAACGTAACACCGAACACGACAAATTATCCCTAAAACATAAACTTAATATACATATCACTCATATTCAAGATCACATTGACATATCAGTAAATACACACATTATGTACGGTACTACTATACCAATATTAGTCAGAAATAGTACGAAAGGCAGACAAGATTGCAGGCACACCTGTGTAACGAGGTCGGCTTGTTGATACACATTAGCATAATATATTATTGAACAGATAGCTGCGCACACGCATCGGAGACGTATCGGGTTACGGACAGGTGTTGCCAATCAATTATAACTTGTTTTGTTTTATTGATTGGTAATAATAACTTGTATTGTTTTATTATTTAATGGATTATTGATTATTTAAAGATGTTGAGGAAATTATTGGATAAAGGTAATATTAATAAGTATTTATTGACAAACTTTACTTATATATGCAACCTTATTAAACTAAATTAATCTTATTATACTGAAAGTCCACACTTTTAGGGACAACATCTTATACATAGAATAAATTATACTATATTTCTTTATTTTCAATGTCAAATATTACTAGAGATTACTGATTTCTTTAAAATATCGCCACGCCACGTTGCAACGTCATGCCTTTTATCCCCGACAACCAGGCAGAGGTGCACATTACGGCGCGCAATGCCGCTATTCGCTATACAATGTACACACACTTTTCACCATTTGTGTTATAAGTCCCATGTAATAGGGGGTGAACCTGTTGCCATTATTATACATAATCTAAAAATATTAGAATATTTATTATATTTATTTATTATTTTATTTCTCACTCTCTTATTAAACAGTCAACTGGTCAGAGCCAAAATAATAAGACCGATGTCCTCTAACACAAATTCAATAAAAAAACAAACACTAAATAAATATTTGTTCCCTATATTTACAGATGTCTGGCGTGTCCAGGTGGCAAGGAGACCACAGTGAATTCTCTTGATGAAGACCTTACTTATGATGACTTAGACTACGGAGAGGAGGTCGACGCCCAGTCTGTATAAAGCACAGTCAAAATAAGGCCCATTGTTCACGTAACCGCACGTCAAACGCACGCTTTCGACAATAGGTATGATGACGGGGTATGAAAATTAAAAATCTATTTAGTCCGTCAGTTAGGTAATGAAAAAATATTAGACATGTATTTTTTTTTAAATACTTTAACAAAACGAGTCAAAGTTTAGGAGTGGGAGCAAATACGTCATTTCTACGTATAAAATGTACCTAGAGATGACGTCAAGCGATATTTCAAATCGATATATCTTCGAAAGTATTTGTTTCCATAAGAAAATTAAAAATACGTGTCTAATGTTTTAAAATAATCTACAAGACGGATATTAAAATAAAAATTAGTCATCTGCCCTTGCGTAAAAACAACGTGGTAATGTTGCGTCACTCACTACTCAATAAATTTTGCTTATCTTCATTTGTAGAATGCAAGCATTTGTCAAATGACTGGTTGTGGACAGTAGGTCTAATCCAGTTAGTTGTTTCAAGATCTATGTTAATTGGAGGTAATACAATTCCGACCTTATTGCGTAAAGTTTTGGTTGTATTTTGGATTGGTGTCAAAGTTGATTCGTATTTTGTTCTGTGGAACTGTTTTACATTGTACATTATGCTCATCTATTGGCGTTTTGATTGAATACACAATGTTAAAATACTCTACAATGATTAACAATTTAGTACTTGACATTAGGAGTACGAGTATTAATTAAGACTTTATGAATATCAAACGTAAGGTTTAAATTGCAATAGCTTATAGATCAAAACCAACCAACCAGCTTTAGCACTGAATCCAAAACAAAACCGAATTAACACGAAAGCCCACTTTAAGCTTAGGACTTACCACCCTACTCAGACTCATTTAATGGTTACTTAACCCAGTCCTTAGCAATTGTTTTCGATACAAAATCGTTACTAAGGAATAGTTAAAGTAATCATTAAATGACTCTGAGTGCGGCAGTTAGAAAGTAAAACTCGTTGCTTCCAGACTGTATTCTAAATTAGAAATACTCTATTTTATCTGTAGACTTTATGATAATACTATTACTGACGTATACATTCTTTTTTGTAGTATTATAATTATACAGTGTCGTTGTATTTTCGACCGTAATGCGTTAGCGTAGTTTCTTTTTTACTTTGACATATCCCTGTGTATTTCACAGCCCAGTGTAATATGTACCTTAAAAATTTAAGCATTCAATGTTAGTTAGAATTTATATCAGTAGTACATAGAGATCATTTTTAAATAACTCAAGTAATCTATGAATATTGATATTGACATTACAACTGAATATTGTTCAGTTATAATACAGAATCTCACAAAAATATGAACAAAAAGTATAAAGTAAATTAACTAAGTTTATTGTAATCAATAAGACTTCTAAAAAGTGATAATATGTTCAGTACCCTTAGCACTAGTTTGATTTACGTTGAACGAAAACAAAACGAGTGGGCGTTGGGCGCTCTGATTGGTTGGTTCATTCGTGCCGGCCAATCAGAGCGCAGTTCGTTAGGCCGTCAACCCGTACTAAGGGTACTGATTTGAATTTCTTTAAAATCAGTCCGTGAATCTCACAATATTGGTCTGTGTAATTTATGAAAGCTAGGTAAAAGGTTTTTTTTTTATTTATACTTACTCTATGAGTTGATTTTTCAATCATCGGATAACTATATAGTTGGGACATTACAAACATTTTGTCACGTCAAAGGAATGTGACAATGCCGCACAACTCGCATAAGTGTGAGCGAGAGATCTGATTAAAATGACTTAATGACAGTTCACACGTTTGTAATCATCACTATTTTTTGAACCTCACACAATTTCTCTTATATGGAAGTGATGGTACTTTATACATTAACGTTTTTTATCTTACAATTGAAAAATCAACTCTAAGCCATAATATAATGTAGTACATACATTCGAACAAATATAAGTCTTCCAATACACCGTATAAAGGTGGAAATTGTTTGCTAAGCATTATTATATTTTTAATCTTCCGTCCCTAACATAATAAGTAGTAAGTTATATTGAAATTATTAACAACGCCTATTTTAGTAAGTAGATATAAGCTAAATGAATTAGTAATACGGCTTATTCGCGTGAAATATTCATGAAAAGTAGCGTGCACAATGCTATGACGTCACAAAGTTTGCTAATGAATAAGAGTCCCAGTGTGACTTGAAAGTAATTGAGCTTTTCTCGTATAATTTACGTGAGTAAGCTATATTTTTAATTAATTTAGTATTCAAATAGATGTAAGCTATTTTATAATCTGTTGAGAAAAAGTCTCAATGTGCCAAATGTATTGCTTGTACAAAAAATGCCATTACTTTTTAATTTTTATTGCGTATATGTAATTTGGAGTAGGAATCTTAGTCGTTTTATTTATTATGGGGTTATATTTCCATGTTTAGTTTATAGACAAAAATATAGCGTCTAAAAATATAATTTCTACGCTATATTTCTTTCTATTATTGCCTTGAATGTCAGTACTAATCTTAAAGTGCATTTTACTCTATCTAAAGGTAAGCGTCCACAGGCCCGTATCGTACGCATTCCGTATGTCGTCATCAGCACGCACGGATGCGGAAAATGGACGCAGTTGTATAAGTTTCTTCCCAAGACTAACTAAAATCCGTTGTGTGCGATGCGGGCCTGTGGACGCGTACCTTACGTATTTCAATGGTTTTCATGCGCACTATAGTCTATTGGAATTTGGAATTAGAACATGTGTTGTCCAGTAACGTCAATAGAAATTTATTTGTTCACATGGAAATATTGCCTAATTGCCTTTTTTTATTAAATTATAAATAAATAGTTTAAGTAAATACGTTTAGATAATCCAATTACGTGCCTTTTTGATGTATTTTATCGTTTTATATACAATTTTTGTAATAAATATCAACTTTATGAGATGTAATAAACATTTTTTTATGAAAATAATTGCGATGATTTTATTTAATGAACGTATATTCTAAGCAGAAGAAGTAAAACTTACATCAAATCAAGAATATTTTGTTATTACGAAGCCATAATATATTATTTATCCATGTAGGTACCTTATTTACACACAGTAATTTAAAATGCCATGATTACCAAGTTAAAAATGGGGGTGTAAACAGGTAATGCATGTGAATATTTATTTAAATTTTATATCACAATAGTCTAACAAACGGATGTGCCTCCATTTTATATTCAAACAGCTTTTTAAGGATGATTAAAATACTGTTTAAGTGTTGTTATATCTATGGAGGTTTTAACAATGTTACGACGTCATGGATTAGGTACATGTATTTAATATGAAGAGATTCTTGTTTGTCTATTTAAAGGAGATTCTTGCCTTGTTTGTATAGAAAGGTATCCATAGTTTTTGTACAATATAGAAACTTACCAAGATACTTCATTGTTATTGTTTGTTACAATAACAAAACATACCTGAAAATGCTGAATCAAATAGTGAATTTGATCCTCTACTCGAGTACAATGTGCAAGTGTCAAATAGAATCATTTCCGTTCCTACTTACCTACTTAGAAATCGTTTGTATTTGCATATATTTCTTAGAATACTAGATAAACCAGACAGTTTATAATAAAATATATAAGTAACTATTTATATTATTTACCCACATGAGTAGGTGCCGCCACACTGACGCGTTTTCATGGGAATTTTGCATAATATTATTATTTTGATTATAAATTAGTTTAATTTTGTAAAATGTAAAATGCTTAATTCCGTGTGTAGAAGAGCGATTTTAGATAACTTAGAAGCTATTTATAAATTAAAATTTTGCGTAGGTACTGTAGCTTAGTATTAAAAAATGCGTATAAAAGCTATGGTATAGGTACTCACTGCCGAGAGATATTTAATGATTACTTAAACTATTCTTTTAACTATATATAATATTGGAGTGTCTGTATGTAGGTACTATTGAAGTAAACGCTTTTTATTACATGAATATACATAAGATACATCACCAACAATTGTATTTTTGTCTGTGTTACTGTTTGTTCCGGCTATTCTGTGAAATGGCTGGACCATTTTAACGGTAAAACTTTTGACTTTTTTTGGTAAGTAGCTAGCTGATGTACCTTAAGTTATACATATTAGAAAAAAATACCTAAATTCTATCAGAAGCCATTATTGTACGCAGAAAGTCGCGGGTAACAGTACTAACTAAAACTCTACATTTAAGAATCCCACCCAACTTTACTAGTTTAGTTAACATTGAAAAACAACGCATTAACTACATTCTTTTATGATTAGATATAACTAAAGTAACTTTGCTAGGTAACTTCCTCCCATATAAGTACCTACCTATACCTATGTAGGCAAATAACATGGATAGATAGGTATAATCGACAGTTAGGTACCTACCATTGATAACTGATATTGATCGTAAATGTGACCTAATCATATTTTAACGTCGGATTAGTGTACCACTATTATATTTTACCACTACGATATTTTTTTATAATCTACGGAACTATAGATTAGGTTTAGTAATAGTTATTATTTTATAACGTCTCAAAAAACTACTAATAATACAATAAATTTTTAGTTTTAATTCCGCTTATAGATGTATTTTTTAGCATGCTATGTAGCACCGCCCTCCGACCCGCAGCTAGAAGTGTTTTTATTATATACCTAGCGGATACTGTTAGTATATTATCATTTATTTTCGCAAAATAACGACTCCTGCAAAGTAAAACTGAGTATAAGTCTTACCAGGAATGTATCGACCCTTGCGGGTTGTGGAGTGTAGATTTGGATTCGGATTTAGACGCACAAAGCACAAAACCTTAATTTTATGCATGTTCTTAAGTCCTTCCTTTTAAGGAAACTATACTCATGTGTACTAGGTATTATAATATACGGCAAGTACCCGGTTGTGGCCACCGAGTGGCCATTTGGATTCAAATATTTATAACTAAGGCATAATATTACTCTGTGATGTATAGTATTTAAGGTATTGAACTATTGTAGACACTGATACCGTCGGCAGCTTTGATGTGTCAAGTCAGTTCACTTCGTTGCAATAAGTCATTCTTTTTAAGGGTGAAATTGTTATCTTAACAAAAAGGCTAAGGCGAGCGCGTGAGGATTAGGATTTTATTTTTTAAATCACTTATTGTTTGGATGTTTATGTTAAAACTACATGAAGAATATATTGTCTAAGTGAAACTTAAGTTATTTTGTCGCCAATGTTTCTGAAGTGCGGTTATTAGAAGGTGGCCACTAATGGAGACAAAATTATGAATTTCTCCATCTTTGGCCACATGGCTGGCCAAAACTAATGTACATAGACACCCGACTTCTTCCCCTTTATTTTATCGTGGCTTTTTTCCTTGGCTTTACATATCAACAAATACATATTTTTCATTTTCAGAGATGCAATAAATTGCCTTCACACAAAGGGGAGGGTAGTTTACTTTGCAGCTTTTACCAACGTCATATAAATGTTGATCTCTTTATTTGTAAGTTAAATTCAAGTGAAGTAATAATATTTCATATTTTCCAAACTCTAAAAACCATTGTTTGTAAAATGTCCAATTTAATTAATAATTTTTTATTATTTTTATTATATTTTTTGCATGGCTAGAACTGGCACACGACCGTGGCCACAAATGGCACGAATCTGGCCAAAAATGGCACAAACTAGCCTTTTTTTTTTCTTTCTTATACAGTTATTTTTCTATTGGACGTCCTGCAAAAAAAGGGTTTTCTTCCAAGATTAATACATGTTAAATGACTTTTTACAAGAAATATGTTCGTGATAACAAAAACTATAAGTTAAGAAAGCCTCAAAGTCGACAAAATTCTTAAAGTGGCCACAACCGGGTCACTTACGATACTTATTATGTCCTATTTACATCAGCCAATAAATAATAATCAGTTTTTATCAGATAATACGTTCACACACCCAATTCTCTAGTGCGTCAATCGCGAAGACAATCGTAATACATATGATAGCTCTTCAGCTATTACATTATATGCATAAAAACACCTCAAAATGCCTGGCCGACGTATCTCATGACCAGATGGCTGGTCTGTTCCTTAGTCAAAGGGTAACTGGAGCTGCGGACTACCTAGCGGGTTTACCGGGGCTCCGGCTCGACAGGCAGGAGTAGGAACGGGGTGGTTTTTAGTCAGTAAGAGTCTGACACTCCCTCTCGCCTTGCCCTGGTGAGAGAAGTCATTGGATGATTTTCCTCCCTGGAAAAAAAAGAGTAAACATTGCCATATAACGTGGTCAGCCTGCTCGGTACTTTCCCTGTTGACGTTGATGCGGACGAATTTTTTGATGCACTGAAAATAGTTATTTTTAGCTTTCTTTTGTGTTTTTTGTTATCTATGTATTAAGTTTTATAATGTAAGATTTAAAAAATAATATTTAGTACTTAAGTAATAACAAGAACGATCAATCAATTTATAATTAAGACTGATAGATTAAAAATACCTAGTAGGTACATTATATTCAGTATTTAAACGATCAATCATTTATTATAGGAACGTTTTTGATGCCCTTTCAAGTTCTGAATTCAGTGTCTATTCTCAGTAGAAGCACGCGATGTCGTTATGCAATGCGAAGACACACGGACGCCTCGTTCGTGTCGATAAATAACACAACTGACTTGGGAACAACGTGACTTATACTACTGATAGTATCTATTATGTCTACATACGTCTAAATTAAATATCGTTACGCCTTCTATCCCCGAAGGGGTAGGCAAAGGTATAGACCCTCTTTTCACAATTTGTGTTGTAGGTAAGTCCTATGTAATAGGTGGTGAGCCTATAGCCCTATACCGGGCACATTTCCAAAATTCCGTGCTACTACTGACAATTTTTTCGAAGAACCGAAAAAAGTAAATTAAATAAATACATACATATCATGCACATACCTAATATGTATGCACATTCGTAACGTCTCGCATTTTATCCCAATAGAATGGCCAATGGTAGAGGAAGCGGAGAAGGAGGAGGCACCAGCTAACATGTACATGGGATCTATAATTGGATTGACACTCTGTTATGTACGCTTATTAAAGTAGATACTACATTGCATCGTATACGTACACCTCTCCCTAAGTGCCTACCCTTCACCTAGGGGAATTAAAAAGCGTGAAATTTCCGCTCGTAAATACCATATTCGGTTATTTATAGTTCAAATATTATCGTATTATTATAATGTTACTATCTATTACGCCATTTTTTTAAGGGGGCATAATCATCCAATGGCTTCTCCCGCCATGAGTGAGGCGAGAGTGTCAGTCAGACTCTTACTTACTAAAAACCACCCCATTCCTTCTACTGTTTTGTGCCCGAGCCCCGGTAACCTGTTTCGTTGTCCACAGCTCCGATTGGGGCATCAGCCCTATTGGGCTCCATATGTGGTGACCTGGCTCTTTAAGGCACGTGCGGAACGCGACACGCCGTAATCTATTACGCCATATAGCTTTAGTTTTTAATCACACTGCAGTAAAATGATATCAGATTAGGTACCACTAAATCCCTAATGTAGGTACTACTTTTAAATAAAATTCAGACGTAAAGTGATTTTTTGTTTATAGCCTGTACAACGAACAACAAGTACAACAGTTACAATGGTTTGAAGAAGAATAATAATTGTCTAAACATACCTATACTATGTTATTACCTATATTATGGCTTGGGAGTGAGCCAGTCAGTAATGTCCACACAGGTCATGTTGACATGTTTGTAACACAAGTTACATTTTTATACAATTTGACATGATATACATTAATATCATTCGAGATTTTATATATTTTTTTAACATATTATTTTAAAATTGTTAGTTTGAGGACCGTGCGAGAGTTTGCCTAGTCATTTCACTTTTAGTTAATTATATTCTGACAGTGTGTGGCCTACCCAAATGTTCTTTTGGTTGGTATTGTTCGTCGGATCATTCAGCAACAGCCGTCAGCTGAGCTAATTGTAATCTGACACATGCGTGCTGCCATCTGAACAGGTCCGCTCAAACTGCTGTGGTTCTTTCCTCAAAATACCACTACAGAATAAACTTGCACGGTTCTCCGACATCTCTAATTGATTTTGTCTGGACTTTAAAAGAGACCTCTGAGTTTGTTTCGGCATTTCTTCTCAGAGTAGTCGGATAGGAAATGCCGGCCTTATCTAGCTATTTGAAATATTGACGAGTAAAAGTGTTATTTTATTATCTATTTACAGAAATAAATATCATTTATCATTTACGGCCAATACCTACTACAATATAGTAGAACAACAGTATGAAACATTAGATGGCAATGTTTTATCACCATACTATCAATCATTGAGCTGTAATTTAAAAAAAAAACGTAGGTTAATTGAATTTACCGGGTTACTTCGTTTGAGTCTACACGTGAGTCGTTCAGAAACTACTTTTTTTTCCGCGTTCGGAAACGTAGATATTTGACTGTCAAGTGACAACTGTCAAAGTCTTTGGTAATGTCAAAACATGTGAAAATAAAATAATAACCTCAAAAATATTTCCCATTATCCAAAAGCGTTTGTAAACAAAAAAATATTGTAGTAATGGTTAAATTGGTCTAAAAATAGTTCCAGATTACCATAATGTCGCTGAGCTTAAAACCTTTTAGGTTATATCGACCTGTTTATGCTATTGGTCGGCATTACTCTGAAGAGGATAAGACCAGATATCAGATTTTAGAAGCAGGACAAAAACCAAAATTAGTTCACGGTAAACCGTATGCAGAATGGAGGAAGCCGTGGATACAACGAGACGGAGAGTTCAGAAGCAAACTGTCAGTTTTTGTGGAAAAAAACCCAAGTCCTGACATTCTTCGCTTTATGTCACAATTACCTAATTTAAGTACGAAATCAATTAAAAACTGGTGGTTGGACATGAAAGAACTTCAAGATATTGAGAATCAGAAATACTTACCCAAAAGAGTTGCCACCCTCGGATCAAATTTGGCTGCAGCACATTTCTTTACATATCGGAACTGTGCAATCAGGTATTGTTACACAAAAGTATACAACTGTGTTCCTTGGCACAAAATAACATTAAATGTTAAACTTCTTAAATATAACTAATTAAACTGTTGTGTTTCAGGTTGAAAGATTCAAAAGAATGGATATCTGGTGACGCAACTACATTGAATCTTCCCGATCGCTATGTTAATGGATACTTTATAGAAGCTGTAGACTGTTCTAACTTCCTCCATGGAGGAATCCGATACGAAGGTCTACAGAACTTGTCCAACCTTAGTTATTTGAGATGGTTGAGTTTAAAGAACAACAAATTAGTGGATGTTTGGGGGCTTGATCGAGTAGCGGGTCAAAATGGAGATAGCTTGGAATTCTTAGATATAAGTGGTATCAACTTATGTGTAGGTTGTGTCTTTGCCCTCGTTAAGATGCGCTCTTTGAAGTATGTAGTTCTGACGGATCCTGGTGACAACCTCAACTTGCAGGCGGCTATCTCAATGCTGGAGCAGGAGCGACCCGACTTGTTGATAAACGCTATATAGCTAGAACATTATGTTTATATAGCAAATTATGTTTAATGTAATTGTTGTTAGTGAATAAATTATTTGTTACCAAAACTTGTCATTTTTAATTATTGTATACAAATATAAATATTATTTATTTTGTCAATGTAGGTATCTTACAATATCATTCTGATAATTCACCACGCTGTTTCTGTACAGACATACAATTTTTTTATAGTAGTAATAGTTGGTGAGCCTATTGCCATTCAAATTTTCGAAAAACCGAATAAAGCCCAGTAATACTTCGCCCGACCCGGGAATCGAACCCGACACCCCTTGCCCGGCAGTCGCACTTGCAACCACTGGGCCAACGAGGCAGTCAAGAAACAATGTCTCACGAAAGTTATTATAATATTAAACATTTACTCTATTCTATATAGTATAATATACAGGACAATAATAATACATATGTCCTGCTTAGGCAGGTGCCTGCTGGCTGCCGCGCAATGTAACGGGTTCGACTCCCGTGCGGAGCAAGCGGAAATAGTTTGCTTGTAAACACACCCAAGACACAGGAGAACGTCTTAAGATTTTCTCCTGTTGAACATTTAAAACGGACTAAAAAATAGTGGGCGTGGCCTGTTTGTACATGAGTACACACGCGTGCGAAAGTGCTACCTAGTTTTTTATTTAAACTAAATTTTTACTAATTGATTAAACATACGTATGTTGTATAACTGCTGTATAATGTAACCTGTGCTAGATCGACTATCTGAAAGTAAACTTAAAACTTATCGATATATTTTTTTTTATGTAACGCTAATTTTTATCTATTCCTACAATAGGGTATATGCGTATTTTTTAAATAGTTTTTAAATGGTAATTTACATCATTATATAAATGTTAAAAAACCAGCACCAAAAAAAAAAAAAGGAATTCGGGTAAAAAAAGCAGTTTTAAAATAATAGATTCGTAACAGCATTTTAAAGACCGTCATTTTGGCGCGCTCGCGTGACGTCAAAGTTATAATAACAGTTAAAACTGCAAAGTGTTTTGGGTCATAACTAGTATATACATGTTTTACGTGAATTCACTTCAATTACATAATGCAACAGGATAGTAATCCGACTTTTATTATTGTATCGTGCCCAAGTGTAAAAATCAAATAGAAATGCACCGTATTTTTTCTTGTCCCGAGAGGTGAGGACGTAAGGAGAAAGTGGTGCAAAATCATGAAAAGGGACCGATATCTCCATCAACTTGTTTATATTGTTGTGAAGATCATTTTGACGTAAGTAATTTTTTCTTTCAGAACACTTTTTTGCTTGTTTAGCTTTGCCCGCATTATAACCTCATTCATCACCACAACATTTACAGACCACTCGAAAAAATGTCACAGAATGCAAGTGCAATATCACTTATACTCAAGCAAAGTGTCAAGTTAATGATACAAAGCAGCCTCAGCTTCAGATGTATGTTTTTCACACAATACAATAAATAACCTTAAATGTTCTCCCATTCGCAATTCAAAGGTTATGTTATTTCCAGGCTATTTCTATACTTATAGGTAAAAATTATCCAAGGAAGGCGTCGAAAACAAATAAATATAATATTTATTGTGAATTACACAAATTACCTTGCTGCTTTCACTCCTTTTATTTCAGTAGACGTAAAATCCGAATTTGATGTGAAATACGCGGTCATCATAAACACATAAATTTTTGGAAGATTGTCCGATTGTGCCTTGACGTAACCAATATCTCATTTCCTGTGACTTCCTGCCACTCTTTTACGAAACAATATCACTTCAATATCAATATCAAAATCACAAAAAAACTGAATTTCGTTGCAAGCATTCAACAAAGCACTTGTTGATATTTGTTATTATAGACTTGACGTCACAAACTACTCTGACCAATAGCAATGCGTTTCAACTAATTTGAATTTCGCTTATTTTGTCGCATTTTGCAATAATTATTTTTTTTCAAAACAAAATTATATTGAAAATTATTGATAGATTTATAAATCTAAAGGAAAAGAGATTTATGAAAAAAATTATCGTTATTTAATCATGTACATATAAATTATCTTAAGCGCCGACCAAAAAATATAGTAGGATTAACTGTGTAAACTTTATCTAAAATAGCCTTTAATCTACCATCATCAGTCTATACTTCAATAGTAAACCATTTGTCACCGAGCAAACACCTGTTAATCAGATAAACGTTGGGCCGGTGTGATAGGGGGTCGTTAATGACAAATCATTAAAACGCCCGCCGGTGTCCACACTACATGCCGACAGAGTGTAGTCAACTGCATAGAATCCAGTATTATTTATAGTGGCCTAGGGGATCAGCTGATGGAGCCGCGTGGCGCGCGACTCGCGAGTAGAAGCGCGGCCGCGCGCGCGCAGACACCGCCACTCCGCACATCCTGCGCACACGCCGCGCCGACACTATCTGCGTTATCGTACAAATAATACATACACGTGAACCTCCAGCTAACCGGCTCCCGTCGCTTGTTTACGCTGTTACCCACCACCACAATTACCAGACACGTCAAAGTGAACTGACTGCAAATAATATCATTATCTCTCAACTTACGGTGACTTCGCCTACCCACTTCGTCTTACCAGTGTTTTATTGTGATTCTAGTTAAAAAATATACGGACATAATTGTCTATTTGTTACGCAATAATCAAACGCGTGTGAACCAAGATACAGTGTAGTGTTCTATCAAGGAAATAATTCATAGGATATATAAACAAATTATGGCTCCTTTCTAGGAACTCGAGTTGTCGTAATTTGAACTCTGTGCAGTGGTAATAAGGTGAAAATGAGGAGCGACGTGTTAGCACCGAGCGAGTTGGAGGGGACGGACTACCTTCTCTCCTCCACTATGAGGCTGGAGGACAGCTTTCTGCAAATACTCGGTGAGTACCAAATAAAACAAATAAACATTAAGAAATGTTTTTATAAACACGTTTTTTCATCTCACCAAGTTACAAAACAGTCAAGGTGTCGTAGGTGGTCGTAGCTCGAAAACAAACACGATGTTTTTTAGCAAAATCAAAAAGAGATAGATATAGAATCGTCATGGCAACAAGACATTTCAAGGACACATAAGCTATGTACTTAAATGTAGATTAGGTAATAAATGATTACTCGGATAACAGCAGCCAAGAGCGTCGATCATAATCGCACCTAATCATTATTCAGAGCATATGAACTAGGTAGGTAAATAGTAGTAAGTACCTACTTCATTCAACCAATTTCGCAAACAGAGAAACTTTGCATAAGTAGGAGTACCTCATCATTAGAACTTGAGACGGGATATTTACCATGTTTATTTATGTCTAAAAGTTTCCGATATTTCGGTAATGTTACAAGTGCCATGATCACAGATGATGATGATGACTGACACGGATAAATGTAGAGTTCAACAGTGCCTTTGTAATTATTTAATTAATAAACATGGTAAATATCCCGTCTCAACAAATCCTAATGATATTGAACTATATAAGTTTTTAAACTGACATGGTCACTAACCATGTCAGTTTAAAAACTTATATAGTTGTAGGTACCTCATTCTTATATATGCAATCTAAAACACAATCTTACATAATATAGTTACCATCCTGAAAAAAATAAACGAAAGTAGGTAAGTAGTAAGATAAAAGTGTTAGATGTATAGATTATAATCGCACTACTAATAGCTTTAGTTGATAACAAAATAAAAAGTCACTATCGTAAATGAATGTTTATTCTATTATCATGATGAAGAAAAGCATTATATTTTGTTGCTTACCTAATGATGCTTTTCCATCAGAGATGTGCTACGTAGCTATGCTACGAAGATGTACCTAATAGCTAAGCTGTGAAACTATGTGACCGTTTCCACTAATACTAAGCTATGTATGTAGCTGTGCGAGGAAGATGCGCAGTTCGAGTATGCGATGTATCGATAGTAGGGAAGCCATCCATAGCATGCATCCATAGCACGCATCTTTCCATATAAAAAACATAGCTTAGCGGAGTCCGTTTCCACCAGTACTAAGCTATGTGTACCAATAAATATGATTGGTGGAAGCCAAACGCATCCATAGCAACGTAGCATAGCACATCTCTGGTGGAAAAGCACCCTAAAACAGAAAATATTAGATAGATAGGTCCTAATAATATTTTTTATATACAACACATTGAATTCTTATCTATTTTGTATTAGTGCCAAATAATACTGAACTAACTTATTCTTAATCTTTAATGTTATCTAAACTAGATTATTATTTATTGGGCTGGCACTTCTAAATAGTATTTAGTTCTTAATCAGTTTTATTACGACTCGACCTTAAAAAAAACAGCCTTGCTTCAAAAGACTTGAATAGAGACTGAGGGATTCTTACCTCACTAAAAGCATTTCACCATCTACCATCAGCTGATCAGAACTTAAATAAAAGGGTCCCAGGTCGTCTATATTGTCTAAATATAGAGTAGGTTTATCTATATTGTCCAATTAGGAATCTATATCTAAAAACTGAAAAAGTTATTGAGAGTCCTTGTTATGACTTTCATTGTTAATATCAAAGACATTGCCTGCAACTAAGTACATAATCATGATAAATTAATTTATGACAAAACAATATTACACATAAGTAGGTAATAATATTGCATTATCTATTTTGGTAATAATGCAACTGTAACTACGCGGGTGGCGTCTCAGCTTCTGAATTCAATTGTACTCACATTTTATGCAGTAGAAAATTAATTCTGCAGCGTTTTATCGCAGAATAGAATACAACTATTATTGTCATCACCCCTACTCTTCGAAGTGCTGCAAGAGTTATTCCTGATAAACCTTAATCTGCGATCTTTAATTCTTCTGCTAAGCGTTGAAATTATGAAAAACCCCCCTTGTATTCAGAAAGCCCATGCACAACTAGGCTATTTTGTTTTTTCTCTTTCAATTCGATAGATAGACATGAACTGGATCGCAGTCCGCCATGTCATTGGTTCTGAGAAGATCTCGACCAATAACAGGCGAGAATTTCGTCGAACTCGCTTTAAAAATTTGAAATGTCAGTTGACAGTTACAGAATAGCCTCGCAGTAGGCTAGACAGTAGTGGGCTATCACGAATTGTTATGCACTGTTCACACTATGTGCAAAACAATTTGTCATTTAACTTTATGTAGTCAACAACGTTTCCTTGAGTGGGGACGTTAACAAGAGAAGGGCGCTACAAGTTCAATCCCTTGAACTTGTGGCGCCCTCTCCGCCCGCACTGCAATTATGCACATGCACAACAATTGCAATTTGCAACACACGTTCTGTTAACTACCTCTCTTAATATAATTATTGTTTTCATGATCATTACAAATGTTTATGACTACCTATTTTTAAGATAAATTGTTGTCTTGTTCTTATAAAAAAAACTGAGGTACGTAAGTACTTACGTAGTTTTTTTTAAAGAGTAGGTAATTTATTTGTGTTTGAACAAAATAATCCTTAAAATTTGGTTCTTGTGAATGTAGGTACGATACCTACTCTCATGTTTGAAATATGTTTCCTAAGCTTAAGCTATTAATATTCAAATTCGTATGTAGATGTGTTTATGGGTCTATTGACCTTACGGCACTTACGGTGGCTTACCTTACCTATCAATTCTGATTTAGTAAATTTTGTCAATGTTCTAAATTAATTAAAATAAATTATGTTCTAATATTTTTGAAGTAAATTAGTGCAACTCTCATTAATGTCTTTAATGTACATTAACCAGTTTAACCAATCCTTAGCTATTATTTTCGGAACAACATCGTTACTAGGGAAGAGTTTAAGTAATCATTAAATGTTAGACATTGTAGGACATAAATTAAGGCCTAAAGGTACAAACAAAAAACGATGGGATTCTTCGTGACCGATAAAAACGCTTCCAAGTTCCAACTATCTTTGTCGATGTTTTTGTTTTCGCAGCCGAGACAAAATATAAACATAATTCCCAACACAAATACTCTCAAATGCTATTAACCTCCAACAAACACGATATTTTTAAACATTTTTCTTACAATAAGTTGTGCAATTCTGGATTTAAATACTTATTTATTTATTTTAAGTTTGATATCTTTTACCTTATACAAGACAATGACGTAAAGGTACTTACAGATTTAAAGAAATAAATTATTATAATACTTGATACCACGGCTTCACAGAAAACTGACGTGAAACTATACCTACTTTCGTTGTGTGAGTGAGATTACCGTAGACCCAATTAACCTCCTTCCCAATCTTCCCAATCCTTAATTTCCTAACCACCAAAATGTCGGCAATGCATTTGTAACGCCCTCTGATGTTTCAAGTGTCCATGAGCGGCGGCGATTGCTCGGTTTCCGGTTATTTTCATAAAAAAACTTAATTACTTCAACTATTATGTAATTGATTTGATTACCCAATATTTATTTATTATAATTTGATTTGATTACCCAATATAATAAGTATTTATAATTTAAACAATTATTTATCGAACTTTACCTTTCATCAATCGTATCTATCTACCCAGTCAAACAATAATCACATAATTCATATATTATTTTAAAATTCGTTTTTAAATAATAGTGACGACGATGCACTAGGCTAGGTAGTATATTTTCCGTGATATGACACGCGTCTACAGCAAGGTTAATAGACACTAGTTGAAGCTAATATAAACAGACCAAGATTTATTTACCTCGGTACTTTGTCTACAGAAACAATGAGAAGTGAGAAACTAAACATCGTATAATTTTACAAGTTTTTATTTAACTTGCAATGTTATCTAATTACCTAACTACTTACTTACTTAAAAATAATTCTGAAATTGTTTTTAAACAATGTCATGTAATTATTATTACTAATTGCGTTAAAAAACTGAATCTAAATATCTTTCCTTTAATATTGGTTTTATATTGTTGTCACATAATTAAACCAACGAATCAATGTAACCAAGAATTGTATTGTGAATCTGATTGAAAAAGAGTAACCTATGGAGTTTTTGCTCGTTCTTCTCCTTACACTTTGGTACGAGTGTGGCGACATCTGATAAGTGACAGATGACAGAAGTCGCACAATAGACTACCGACGAGCAAATCAACGGATGACGTCATAAATATCCTGCATCATTCAAGAAATAGCTAATTAACTATTAATTAAACAACTCAGGTGACAGCGGTTAGTACCTAATTAAACCTATCTATAGCATCATATTACGGGCATTGTCTGATTAGTTTCTGAGAACGTTGTAGGTAACATTAGACCACAGAAACAATAGGGTTTAGGCCCAGAAAATTTAATTCCTAGAATATTATGTAACAATACTAATATTTGCTTAGCTTTGATTTAATACAATACTAATATTTATCCGGAGCTGTGAACTACCTAGCGAGTTTACCGGGGCTTCGGGTGGAAAAGCAGAAGTAGGAACGGGCTAGTTTTTAGTCAGTAAGAGTCTGTCAGTCCCTCTAGCCTCGCCCAAGGCAGGGGAAGTCATTGGATGATCCCCCTTAAAAAAAAACTGTGGCATATTACTGCAATAAACCCTAAACCAACTCCTTTTAAATTATACTGAGCAGTATTTGAAGATTGATTGGTAATGAGAATATCTCATTTTTGTCCTCTCGCCAAGTCGCCGCATCTGCATCTCCTCTTTACAGCTTTTAGGACGAAGAGGAATAGAAATGTAGTAGCATGATTATTTTTTTTAATCAAAGACAATTTCATTCAACTTTTATAATACACTAGCGACCCGCCCCAGCTTCGCATGGGTGCAATGGTGATATATTATGCATGTATTATACATAAAAACCTTCCTCTTGAATCACTCTATCTATTAAAAAAACCGGCCAAGTGCGAGTCGGACTCGCCCATGAAGGGTTCCGTAACAGCAAGTAGATGACATAATATAAAAGTTGTAAAATAACTTGGTTGTTGTATGAACGACAAAGTTATATTTGCGGTTTTTGAAAATGTTTTATTTCTTAAAAACTAATAATTATATCTCATTCAAACCAATTTTCGTTGTTAGTTTCCATTGATATCTACAACATATATTTATTTCAGTTTTCTCACTCTCTTATTTTAAAAGTTAGAGGGAGGGGGGGGCACTCATTTTTTCATATTGGAAGCGTCTAACTTTCAAAAGATTGATTTTAACGAAAAGTGGTTTTTAAGGACCTTAATGTCTTTTTTAAAGACCTATCCATAGACACCCATCACGGATATGTTAGCAGAAAAAATATTTTTTTCGAGTCAGTTCCATGTATATAATTTTTAAATTTATTCATTTTTACCAAAATACGTCATCCTACAAAGTTTCAACTATGTATACCCAACAGTTTCGGAAATAAACGAAAATAAATTCGCTGTGATATACGGACGGACGGACGGACGGACGGACAGACAGACAGACATGACGAATCTATAAGGGTTCCGTTTTTTGCCATTTTGGCTACGGAACCCTAAAAACCGCATCAAAGTTGCATAGTTTTAAAGATATTAAGGGAAATAGGGACAGAAAAAGCGACTTTGTTTTATACTATGTAGTGAAGAAAGCCGTTGAACCGCATATTTCTCGTTACCAAGTCGACAGCACAAGTCAGAGTGTATAGAAACGTGTTTTGATTTTAATTGTCTAACCAAATAACTGATCGAGTCCTTATTTGCATTGCAAATTAGCAAAAACTCCGCGTAACCTCTATCTCTGTTTAAATCCACGTTCCTTTTTCATTTGTTTTTATAATAGTTACTTACCTACGTTTATTTATTTCTTACTTGTACAGTAATAAACACAGGGGCGTAGCTAGCGCCGTATACGCAAAAAGTTACCGGGGCTCCAGCTCAAAGCAGGAGAAGTTTTTAGTCAGTAAGAGTCTGACCGCCTCCCGCCTCACCCAAGGCGGGAGAAGTCATTTGAAGAAAATAAATAAAAATAGCTACCGTTATCAATTGTACGGTGTCCCTGGCCACGCTTCTTATTTTTTTATATCATTTCAGAAATTACAAAGATCCAAAGAATCATCTTTTTTCCGCGTAAAGCATGCGTTCAAAAGTTGACAGCAACTTTAGGAAAATTAACGTCATCATAAGGGCCCGAAACATGGGCTCACTGTTTTAAAATCGGTAAGTTCTCTCTTTGAGGCTTGATAGACAGGACGGGAAAAGCCATTGGATGATATTCCCCCATCCAAAAAAAAAAAAGAAAAAGGAGGCCCCCAAACAATTTTTTATACGGGGCCCCAGCAAGACACGATACGCCACTGGTAATAAACATCTTAATTATGTAGGTATGTATTAGGTCAACTGTTTTTGTGTTACACGGAAGATAAGCAACCATAATATTACGGCATCTTGTTTTTACCGGCTTGTTTGTAACCTTTTAAATGTCATGTACCTACTACCTAACATAAAATCTTATTTCTGACATATTGCCCACATTACATGTAGTGTGGTTATTATGGTATTAACAGCTCCGCGTATTAATCAAGATTTTCATGAAATATGCCCCATGCATTTTGTTTTAACCTTGACAAGTGCAAAGCTTCAGGTTTCGCGTTTAATCTTATCATTCATCTGTTTTTATAGTCACGTGTGGTTAATATTATTGCATGCATATATAACTTTCTGTGTTTGACATAGTTATTAGGGCAGTGATACACTTTTTCAACAAGAAATCTATGTTTTTACTATCGAACGGTAGTATGATTAATCTCTATGTTGTAGATAATATCACGTCTTTTCTTTATTGAATGATCAAATAAAGATTTTTCATGTAAATCTATACATATAATAAAATCGTAGAAAAGTGCTGTCTGTACATTGAAAATAAAAATAAAAAAAATAGCAGGGGTTATTGTTATGTCGATGTCGAACCCAAAAATGTAATTAACATTTTTTTTTGTCTGTTTGTCTGTTTGTCTGTTTGTCTGTTTGTCTGTTCGTCTGTGCGCGCTAATCTCAGAAACGGCTGATCCGAGTTGGATGTGGTTTTCACGAATATATTGTGGGATGCTTAAATTTACATTTAGTGTTTGTTTCATGTCAATCGGTTCATAAATAAAAAAGTTATGTCAAATTAAAGAATCACGTCGAACATTCTATGCTTATACCATTAATCTCCGCAACTATTTGACGGATTTGGTTGAAATTTGGTACAGATATAGTTTAGAACCTTAGAAAGGACATAGATATATTTTTATTTCAAAAATCAAAAAATATAAATAAGAAATAAATTATTTATAAATAATTCTATGTCGATCGTTACACGACTTCGGTTCATGTTATTGTTTTAATTTATCGAAAAAAAGTAAATAAATAGTAAAAAGGTATGAAAAAAATAATATCAATATAATAAAACATTTAGTACAAAGAAAATGCTCTAACGGAGTATAGATAATTCTATGTCGATCGTTACACGACTTCGGTTCATGTTATTGTTTTAATTCATCGAAAAAAAGTAAATAAATAGTAAAAAGGTATGAAAAAAATAATATCAATATAATAAAACTTTTAGTACAAAGAAAATGCCCGAACGGAGTATAGATAAATAATCCGAGTTGTCTTTGGCGTTGGGATCGAAATAGATCGCGCTATGGTTTCGTTACATTCATTTGGTTGGGTATCGGCCGAGCGCTTCGGTACTGTCATGGAAAATCAAAAATATTATAATAAAATCTGTAGAAGGTTCAATTCTGTACATTGAAAATATTGAAAGAATAAATAGCAAGGGGTGTTATGGATCGATACCAAACCTAAATATGTGATTAAATTTTTTTTTGTCTGTCTGGA
The DNA here is from genome assembly GCF_023101765.2 of Spodoptera frugiperda. Classification (NCBI taxonomy): domain Eukaryota; kingdom Metazoa; phylum Arthropoda; class Insecta; order Lepidoptera; family Noctuidae; genus Spodoptera; species Spodoptera frugiperda. The sequence goes on from NC_064218.1 coordinate 8,137,602, forward strand.
TGTCTGTATGTTCAGGCATCACATGAAAACTAACGGTTCGATTTCGATGAAACTTGGTATAATTATATCTTACTATCCTGAGCATAAAATGGGATACTCTTTATCCTGGAAAAATACGTAGAAAAAAAATCCTTATTTTTCAGTTTTATTCTACAGAACGCGAGCTCAACAGCAGTAGCTCAATAGAGGGATCTCCTTAATTATTATGGGCCTCGCCGTATTTGGGTCCAACAGATATTTATAAGATGTCATTGTCAGAGTTACTCAAAATGGAGAAATAAAACTTCCACGCGAAGACCGACATCCACGCGGACGGAGTCGCGGGCGGAAGCTAGTTGTAAATAATTGTTGATCCCCTCCGATAGCTTACGAGAAATACTTTTTCGTGAAGACAAAAATGATTCTCAATTACCTATACTAATAAAAAATGAGATATTACCTACACTAACTATAGATAAAATTGTCACCATCGCCAAATAACATCGCAGTATCATCACATTATTATCATGTCGTATTTTTTGGGATATATCTGATAAAGAATGAATTCGCTTTATCTAAATTTATAGCCGGCAGATAGGTAGGTACCTACGCAATATTTCGGTGACTATCTAACTGATAAACGTGGCATTACACCCAATATCTTTCAACTTAAAAACGCATTAATCTCCGTCACGTGATAAACTTATTAGGTACGAATACTGGACTGGATTTTTTTTGAGGGGGGAAAATTATATAATGACTTCTTCCATCTTGGGCGAGGTGAGAGGGAGTGTTAGACTCTTACTGGCTAAAAACCACCCCGTTCCTACTCCTGCTTTTCGCGCCGTAGCCTCGGTAACCCGTTAGGCACTCCACAGTAGGATTGGAATGTTGGCACATTAATTATAATTAATAATTATTAGGTTCTGTTCATTGTTAATTATACCTTTATTATAGTTAACTCAACTAAATATCAACTATATTTCATAACATTAGTAAAGACTGACGAATTTGATTTGATAATGATTATGAAATCTGGTTTCGAATATTGACTCGAAACTAGATCAAGATTCCTAATAGTGACATTATTTGTCAATATTATATCTAATTCAATTTCCTTTTATGGCCTCATCGGATGAAACTATTGTGTGTGTTCTAATCGTTCAAACTAGATGTTGAATGCCGTTCCGTCTTGCAACACTCGATGTAACAGCTGACTGCTAAACGGTTATCTTCTATTCCATAAAACAGCAGCGAACTGTATCGCGCTAAATCATAAATTCTTCTTTCTTCTACGTAACAAAAACATACGAATATAGTTATGAGGCAACCATGCTGTTTTAACAAGGAAGTGTAAGAGATTAGGGCCCTAAGTTCACATTGCCGCCCACTGTACAAATTGCCGCGACCTGACCTACCTAATGTGATAATAACAATCAAAATATGACAAGGGGACATGGACACGTCAAACGGCTTACGGCCGTCAGAATATTACATGTTTGGTTTAGTACGGTACGTTAGTTCCTTATTCTTAGGGATTTGACCAGGTAAGGACCTCAATTTAACGACTTTTGGTAGTGATATGAGCCTTAAAAGAGTGCGGTTATATTTTGGTATAGAAGATTGTTCTCGTAGTACTCGAAAATAGTTGTTAAAGCCAGAATAATTCAGTAAAATGTAGAATTCTTCCAGGGATCCGAAAGATAGTGGCTTGGTCAGAGGTTGATTTTCTTTCTGGAAGCCTTCTTTTTGTTGACGGGGGGAACCTTCGAAAGACGCCTAGCTTTTTGGGGGAAAAACTAGAGAATGTGGGATTTTTACCGCACTAAAACCTCCCCGATGGCCATCATCTGTACATAAAGAAGACATCGGGTTCTTTCTGGAGCCCTAATGATGGTGAACTAATTATCGTTCAGGTCGAAGTCAGAGTAAACCCTTTTTCTTCATTTTGGCTGCGTAGGTCACAAGCTAACTGAGTATCAACCGTTTCAATTACAAATAATAAAGAACAGTGTGGTGACCCCAAGCATTGGCCATGGGTGTCAGTAAATACATTAAATTTCTATAAGATAAGATTATATGTAGTATCACCAGTTAGCAGGCGACTGTAGGTACACTTGTAATGTTGATAGTGTATCGTTATCTGTGAAGTGTCTCCAAGTGTTCGCTCGACAACGGGTCATTTAGTTAGACCTTCATTCAAGACAGTTTGCTCAGTTACCTACCTACTTACTGTCGATGGGTATGTCTTACACTTAACGAGCTTAGTTCACAGATACTTGATTTGTGTAATTTCTTAACTAAACTAAAAAAAAAACAAATTATTACTATCTTACTTTATTAATTAAAAATCACGATTTACTTACGGACATGAATGGAGAAAAGCTCTACTAGTTTCGGGTCACAGAGGGATTCTTCAGGTAGATCGTACGCGCAGAGTAGGCTGCGCGACGTCGCTGTGACTGCGCACGCTGCCACACGCTGCTCATAATGAAGAGTACCTCTGTGACTCGAAACTAGTAGAGCTTTTCTCTTGTAAGAACTGTTTCAGTTAAACAGCTCTTCTGCATTATCTATTGAAATCATTGTCGAAACTTTTAGCCCAAGTCTTTCTTCTTTGTAAAGATTGCGAACCTAAACAGAGTCAACTCACTATGCAGTTTTTCTATCAATATTATCTTAGCATTTTCTGCAATTTCGATATGTAATACTTAATTATGTGTATAATGAATCACTTTGATTAATGTTAATGCTAGGCGGAACTGAGATAAACTGTCTCAGTACTAAGATATATGCTAGGTACCTAGGTATAGATACTTATACATAGAAAGGTACATAGGTATCTAACAAAACATGTCTCGTGGCTAGCCAATCCTTGAGTAATTCAAGTACCTACTTACTCATGTCTAGACCGATTAATTAGTTCAAGAAAAACAATAATAATGTCTGATAACTAATGAAGTTCACGATGATAGAATAATTGCAATATAATTTATTGTTAAGTATATCAAGATGGGACGACGATGATTGGTCTTTTCATTGTTTATTTACATTCAAATTATTTATTTAAATTAAGTATAACTTCATTTAGGTACTTAGACATAGAGTAGCCATGTAGGATTTGTCATCAATTTTCATTTACGGACCACAGGTAACAGTGCTATCTGATAAAATTATCTAAATGAACCTTTTAAACTGACTAACCACTGACAAACGATGAAGGAAAACATGGTGAGGAAACCTGGACTTATAATTTTAAATTATAAGTTTGAAATCACCAATCTGCATTGAGCAAGCGTTGTGGTTAATGCTCAAACCGTCTCCATGCAAGAAGAGGCTTTGGTCAGCAGTGGCCACTGGTGGTAGTGGTGGTAATAGGCTATTGATGTGTGATGTGATGAATCTTTTAAGATGCGATCTCTAACTCCAACACTCCAGAGATTAGATGAGGTACCAGTGTACGGTGATGTTGATGATGGACGGTGATGTAAATTACCATATTGAACAGGAATAAAAAAATATACAGAAGGGAAGTGCAATGATCTGCCTTGAAGTTTACTATTTATTTAGTCGAGCCTCAGCACGTGTCGGTTGCTCGCCACGAGACCTTACTGCGCTATTATAATTTATAAATATAGTGTGCCTAATAAGCACATACATAAATACGTAGTTTCTATATTACTTCTTGGACAAATCCGGGTCGTTGCGCCCTGTTATCAATCTTATCAACACTTATGTATGGCGTAATCGTATAAATGTGTTTAATATGTTGACTAGAGTACCTACCTGCTTGTAACATGTGTCTCAAGAATAGAAAATTAACTAATTAATTACAATTTATTTTGACATTTGAGGGCGCCATGTTTTCGCGCCATTCTTCAATTTGAATATTGTCTATAGTCTGTGGCAGTGAAACGTCTATTCAAATGCTTTTCAATTTTGAATAAAGAATAAATTAAGGTCTGATAGAGGTAGAATGAATAATAAAATTGGAAGAACAATGTGGGGTCTTGACCTTTTCACCTCACAACTAACTGAAAATGCTAAACAGTGAATGTTATACGAGCATGTAGGTAATAGGCATAATGCTTGCTTATATTTTGTCTGCCTTACGGTCAATAACATTAAAAAATACTCGTTGTTTGTAAAATTATCTAACTTCGGTAATAAAGATGAATTTAACCTTGAAGGTAGAGAAAAAAATATACCTGCGTAATGTATTGTCGATGACGCGTTGCATAAGTCAAGAGCGAGGAGATTATAAACTACCAAGAGTATTATTAACTGCTATTCCCTTTTATTGCTATGATTATAATAATTTTTATGTAATTACATGACTGTAATGAATATAAAATTGAATTATGTTGTTCATTGATTCATTGACTAATTTTTATCATTAATTGAGCAACGTGCGTGTGTTATTAGTTATTACAAACGCCAAGAAATTAATTAATAATTTTAACAATTAAATAAATTATTTATTTATATTTTTAACACGATAACGTGCCTAGAATTATCGGTAAAGGTTACTTAACCCAGTCCTTAGCAATTGTTTTCGGAACAAAATCGGTCCTAAGGAATAGTTTCAATAATCATTAAATGTCTCCGAGTACGGCAGTTAGACAATTTTGTTATATAGGTACAGAAATTACAAACGGTAATTAGGTAGGTACCTATTTTAATTAAATGTTATGAAATCGAACGAAATAGTGCGTTTAAACATTTACAAATGTAGATTTCACTTTTCGAAGTAAAAATAGATAAACTTTAATTGATTTTTTTCTAAATAATGTTAAGGTTATTTTCTAAACTGAGGAGGATTTTAATTCGGATAGGGAGGTAGGGATGGGCAGTCGGGAGGCATGGGCACCCCCCTTTTATTCTGATCCTGTCATAGGTTTTTCTTTTTTCTTAATTTGGTAGTTTACTTTACCGTCTAACAAAACTGTTCATCCATGGACTATCTGTTATTTCCGTCAGTTGTCAAACACAAACACATTTGAAGATTATGCGCTCGTAAAAGTAAGTATTTTGTTGTGGATTCGGATCGTACTACAGAGAAAAGTAACGAAAGATATGTGTATTTTTTATTATATATCTATTGTATATTTACTAACTAATAATTAAACTACAATTCACGTTTCAATACCTAAACAAAAATAAAATGCCGGTAAATTGTGTTGAAAATGTGTACAGAGGGAGCAATGGGCATTCCGATGTGAGGGAGGTTTGGGCATGTCCAATGCTCTCTTCTTTATATTGCGTACATGAGGTCTTTTGAAAATTATAATTATCTGCTTTAATTAAACTATTTGAACTATTTTTAATTACAGAAAGATTAAAAAGGAAAGGTTTACGACGAGAAATTCCCAAACATTTGATATTACGAGCCATAGAAGAGGTATCAAAAGGATCAAAAATAAAAACTACAGCTGATAAATATAAGCCTTTATGGGTTATAACTAATTTCAGATAAGTCATGATATATTTAAGATGTTTTTTTTGTTGTTATTACGTTTATTTTTTGGAGTCTATTATAGATGTTAAGTGTTTTACAGGCCATGCCCAAGCCTCCCACCGGGTGTGCCCATATCTCCCTACCATAGGGAGCCTTGGGCACTTTTGACTTAATTGTTTAATTACCTCCTAATTAGGAGACTGATTATCATTATAAGAAAGTTCTTTATAAGATATCTAGCCAAAAGTATGGAGCAATAGGAAGTGGCAATAAATGTAGATTATCTACAAAATCTGACTTTTTATGCATTAAATTGTGAAAAAGTGCCCATCCCTCCCCTACCTCCCTTACCTATAATTACAATTAACTTTGTTTTGTTGTACTAAAAAATCGAAAGTGCATTGTATTTACAGTAAAAAATACTATTTAGTTCGGACAAAAAAAATATCTTGTTCTCTTTTGTTCTGACTTCAGATAGACTGTTTCCTACCTACATTGTGAAAATTGTTTATGCAATTACAATAGTTTTATTGGAACTCAGAATTTGTAGCTACTGCAAAAACAATAATTCTTTCTTGCAATTACGTATTACGACCACTCCCACCGGAGTAATGACATTACGCAGAAAAAAAAGAGTTAAAAATATAATTTTACGCTATCACTATTTTCTATTTTTAAAAGTAACGTCTGAAGTATTAGAATTCAGCTGATGTTACGTCTGTGTGTCGTAAAAATAAACTGTTTTCATTGATAGAGCTGTGGACTGTAAAATTTCGTAAATGTTTTGTTTTTGTGAGACACGTAGATAAATATTATTTTCCACTACTTTCTAAGTTTGAATTTTTGTATGTCGAACTGTTTTCATCTAGCAATGACTGGCTGGTTATATTGAATCATAGACAATATCAATATGTGTTGTGTAAAGAGGTTTTTGTTCTTGTTTTTAGCAAGGTAATTTTATTGAACATCACATCGTTATTTTTTTGTAGGTATACTTAGTGTGTAGGTAATCTCGTACTCGATAATAATGATTAAAATTAAAATAGCTCTCCGTATCTCTGATTTAATCAGAGGCTTAATTGTCTTGGAGAAAATATTTTTTAATCTTGCACGCCATTAGTTAATTAATTTAATATTTAATCACATTAATCTACGCGAGTACATACGCACTAATCAAATGAAAGTACGCATTTAGGTAGGTAGGCAAAACATATTTTCCTTGATACCTATTCATTACAGTTGTTGATAAGCCAAACAAATAAGAATTAAATTCTAAACACATTATTTTTATAATAATTATTGTAAGACATACTAAATTAACTAAAGAATCACGGTTTACTCACGTACATTAATAGAGAAAAGCTCTACTCGTATAATACTCATAATTAAACATGCAGGCCGCGCGAAATCGTCGCGTCTGCGCACGTTGCTCATGATGAAGAGCTCCCTCTATGACTCGAAACTGGTAGAGCTTTTCTCCATTACTGTACTGTACTGTGATTTGTAGTTAATATAGACGCGATTATCTTATATTATCTGTTACTTTATTTCTAACGAGAAGGGAACTCAAGATCTCAACACGTCGTATTTGAAACTGAAACTATATTCCTTAGTACCTATATAATAAAGAACAACAGGTATAAATTTTAACACCAAAACGTCTTGTAGAGTTATCATGCACCGGAGTGCGCTGTTGCGTTCAGTTCCCTCCAAGGCCAGGCCGATGACTTATTTTTGGATGACTGTTAACGAATCATGACGACTGAGAACGTATCTATAATTTTAAATCTGAAATATACAAGTAATACCAAGTTTTATTCACTTAACGTGAACATGAATTTTAATTAACCATACAACAGTTCTGTTGTCGTATTTTCATTTTACATTTTGAGTATCTCAAAATTTGTAGCTTTATTTTGGTTTAAAAATGGTTGTAAAGGCCCACTATTGGTGTTCTGCGTTTAATGCAAGTTTCTTGTCTCGCTAGCGGACACAAGCTTTATAAAATAAACAATGTGAATAGGTTCGTGAACTATTCTTGTCCTGTCACATCGATGCAACAAATTTCAGAGTAGCTATGAATGAAATAAGAGCCTAATTACACGAAACTAATGATCTGTCAAGAGACACGTGTCACGAACAGAGTTGAACGACTTCTCACAACGTGAAGTAACCAGAGTTTTATTTGTAAAAAGTAGAACAGCTATAGGAACCAACTGACAATATGAAGATGCATCTAATAAATCGGTGTCAACGGAAAAAGCCAAGCCAGTTCAAAGTGGGAAAGGCATGCCGGTGGGCTGCCAGCCTGCCAGTGGGTTCCTAACCTATGCCAACGCGTCGGTTGGCGCGAATAGGGGAGGAGCGTCGGACACTGCGCTCGCGCAAATGCGTGCGCGCACACTTCTGTCCAACACATTGAACACACACTATTTATGTAACCGAAGCGCCTTATATTTAAAGCGGAGTGCACTTCCGGAATGCGTTAAAATAATGACAGTAATTTGGATGGCAGTGTCCCAACTCTCTACGGCAGAATTGTTGTAATTCATGTGCACACATAAGTGTATGGTAAAATGTTGCCAGTTGCAGCGGGAATTTTCTGGGCAGTTGAATAAGATTAATTTTAATGACACCTTGGTGCAAATTATTAAGTGTTATTGCTCTTTATTTAGACTACTTAGGTATTCCTTTTGCAGATTGGTATATTTTAGTCGTTACTAGCTGACCCGACAGTCGGTTATAATACGTATCGCTTTAAACATCTTTTTCTCACCTTTTTAAACTTCCCTGGACTTTTTGACTGGACAAATAATTCAAAGCCAAAATTAGCCGAATTGGTCCAGCCGTTTTCGAGTTTTAGCGAGACTAACGAACAGCAATTCATTTTTTATAGATTGTATAGAATAGTCTTACAACACCTACGTCAAAATATGTTCATTTTAGCAGCCTCACAGCCTAATTCACAAAATGTAGCTATAATTGCTTAGATATACAATAATACAGACTCTTACAAAAACCTTGTTTTCGAGGTCGTATTTAAGATTATATTCAATGCTACGACCACAAGTTTACGGCGTAAATAGTAAATCATAAAGTACATAAGTATAAATATATAGGTAATAATAAATCCGTAACTCCGAAGTATTTATTTCGGCTTTAGAATAGAATAGTCATTTATTTCTGAGTATATGGTATACATCGAAATCTTAATATAATACTTATAAATAGTTTCTCATACACGTTTAGGTCATCTTTAGGTTGTGTTAAATGCATATAAGTAGGTGATAAATAATGCCTTTTAAGTGCAGCAGTATAATTTGTGGAACCAGCTTATGTATTTACTGAATTACCTATGTCTTTTTAGGTGCTGTGAACTAAAATACTTATTAAAGGACGAAGTCATGATTTGGTGATATAAGTTCAATCGTTTGTAACATATAAAGTATTTTTTGCCGGCGCGTCTGCGCACGCTGCTCATTATGAAAAGTCCCTCTGTGACTCGAAACTAGTAGAGCTTTTCTCCATTAATGTAATGTATTGTATGTGAATAAACCATGATTTTTATTTAATTCAGTTAAGTACTGGGCTATGTAATAAATATGTACTTACATTACACAGTACGTGCGTCAACGAGGGTATTTGCCAGTATTTGCATAAAAGAATTAAATATGTAGCTTAAAAACTAGTTAGTACTCGGTGGATAAAAGTAGAGAGTCTCTAGTATCTAGAAGTTAAACTCGAGTTTTTTTTCTAAGACAAGACGGAAAGCTCTTAAAACATCTGAAGTGATAAAATCCTAGAACCACAGAAATCGCTGGGCTAAGAAGTCCACTAGATACTAGTAATCAGTTTAGTTCCTAGATGTTAGGTGTTAGTTGCCAATTCGCAGTTCATCAACGAACAGAATAGGAACAGGTGAAGACCTTAGCTGACTATAAACAGAATGAACTTCAATGGCGTCCAGCAAGCACACTTTAATTGTCAATAAATAGCCATTAAAGATCAAGCCTTGAAACAATTAACAGCCTTATGTTATGTTGCTTTTCCACCAGAGATGTGCTATGCTACGTTGCTGTGAATGCGTTTGGCTTCCACCAACCATATTCATTGGTACACATAGCTTAGCACTGGTGGAAACGGACTCAGCTAAGTTATATTTTTTAAATGGAAAGATGCGTGCTATGGATGTGTGCTATGGATGTGTGCTATTATGTGTGGTATGAATGTGTGCTATGGATGGTTTCCCTACTATCGAGACATAGTATACTCGAGCCTGTAGCGTATAGCCTGCGCATCTTCCTCGCCTAACTACATAGCTTAATATCAGTGGAAACGGTCACATAGTTTCACAGCTTAGCTATTACATCATTCATCTTGTCTTTTATTAATGTTTATGTTTATTCTGTTGACATGCCTTAATAGTAATTTAGATTTAGATTTCAGCCATGATCGTCCCACTGCAGGGCAAAGGCCTCCCTACCTTCCTTCCACTCCTCTCTGTTTAAAGCTTAATATGTAGTAATAAATAAATAAATAAAATACATCTTCGTAGTATAGCTACTACATAGGCTACATAGCACATCCGTGGTGGCAAAGCAGCCTTATTCAAACACTAAGTATAGTAAGCTATGTTTACTTATATACTTATCGATATTATTTACATCCGCAACACATCAGCTGGTTACATCGTGATGCTGTTTGTTTATGTCGCCGAGCCAGATGTGAATGTGATAAAATATGTGCGATAATCTCTTTTATCGGGAGTTATCCTTGACATTGGATCTTTTGTACTAGGTAAATAAGATTAGGAGGGATTTTAGAATTGGTTCTCAAGGTGGGAGTTGCTTTCAAGTGGCTGATCTTGAAGGCTGGTTGTGCTATAGCTACGTAACTTATGATGGAAATGGTGAAGATCAGAGGTGATTTAGGAACTAAATCTTAACTAAAACTTGAACTTAAAAAGATCATTAGGGCTCCATAAATTTTTGGGCCTTTTATGAATGAACCAACGAAAAAAGTGGTAGGTCGGTAAGTATCGATACTTAGAACTAGCCATTTGTAGCAATAGTTAATATCACATTAAATTTGTAAGATCCAAAATGTAGAAGCTACATAAGTTTGAAAATTCGAAAATTTCATACATTTATTGCTTTCTAAAGGTGCTGCGATGCGAAACATAAAATAATGATCGATATTGGTAGAGGGTCAAAAACTTTTGGGTTCGTTCTGAGTTTAAACTAAAGGAAATAAAAAAATCTTTACCAACTGACAGCATGACTCTGTCAATTGTTAAAATTACAAAAAGAAATGTTCCTTATATCAGATCAGTCACTTTAGATCAGAAACATATCGCACGTTCTTTTATCTCTTTTTAATGTCTTGTCCTCCCTTTAATAGCGGAGTGGGTAAATAAACAGCATTGTAGCTTAACGACAGTAGCACAGAGAACAAGAGACCTTATCGTTATCAGACACTTGTCGCTGGATCAACGCCCTCTTGTACACGTTCAGTGATGCAGGAAAGCTATGCTGCATACTTTCGCTCCTTGATAACCCTGCCAGCCTTGTGACAAGGCTTAAAACACGTCGATATTTGTAAGTGCAGGTACAAGAAAATCAAGCTGTTCATATTGTCTTTTTTGATTATCGTCGTCAAAATTGCGAAAACATTAGCTGTGAAACGCTCACAGAAACACTTACTGTTATTAACGATCATTAGACCTCGGTCGTAAGAGCTACTGCCGGACAAAGGGTCTCGGGTTCAGTTTACGGGTTGGGCGAAGTATTACTGGATTATTCCCGGTCTTTCGAAATTTTCTCAGTAATAGCACGGAGTCTAGGATTGTGCCCACCCTCTATTACTTGAGACTTATAAGACAAATGGTGAAAAGTAGGTGTAGATTGTATAGCGGCATTACGTGCCGTAATGTGCACTTCTGCCTACCTCTTCGAGGATGAAAGGCGTGACGTTTAACGAACATTAGGTACGCACCGATGAAAAAACCAAAAATGTGTAAACAAAAGTAAAACCAACAAAGAAAAATTACTTGCAATGTAAACTTAAAATAATTATTTTCATGTAATTGTTACTTACGTACCTACATATGTAAGTGAATAAATAAGTGAGCATTAAATTTACTTAACAATTATTTATCTTCATACGTTTTCTGTGCGAACGCTTTACAATTACAAGTTACTTTGCTAACGTCAATCGCGAATGCGTGACGTTCGTCTGTAATTTGTATGCCAATTAAAAACGCACTACAAGTCTGTAATGTATTCTACATAGCATTATTCTGTCAAATAATTCTTACTAGCCACCCGCCCCAGCTTCGCATGGGTGCCATAGTGATATATTTTACATGTATTATACATATAAACCTTCCTCTTGAATCTATTAAATATAGGTATCTATTAAATAAACCGCATCAAAATCCGTTGCGTAGTTTTAAAGATTTAAGCATACAAAGGGAAATAGGGACAGAAAAAGCGACTTTGTTTTATACTATGTAGTGATATTCATTTAAAAATGTATGTTTAATATTAAATACATGAGAGACTAACAATAGTCCCGTCGACAAAACATGAAAACTGCGTTTAAAAAACCGACTTCAAAAGCCAAAAACTAAAACAAAAAGTCAAAACTAAAAAGTATAGATTCAATGACTTTTAGAAGTACTAACTGACAGGTTAGATATTAACTGTTATAAAAAAACAAACATCCTCCTCCTTTGTTTTTGAAGTCGGTAAAAACTCGCGAAGATGCTTTTTAGGGTTCCGTAGCCAAATGGCAAAAAACGGAACCCTTATAGATTCGTCATGTCTGTCTGTCTGTCCGTCCGTCCGTCCGTCCGTCCGTCCGTATGTCACAGCCATTTATTTCCGAAACTGTTGGGCCTACACAGTTAAAACTCTGTAGGATGACGAATTTCGATAACCGCTATTCGAATTTTGAATAAAAATGAATTAATTTTAAAATGAAAGGGGGCACTCCATACATGGAACTGACTCAAAAAAAAATTTTTTTCAGCTAACATATCCGTGATGGGTGTCTATGGATAGGTCTTTAAAAAAGACATTAAGGTTCCTAAAACCACTTTTCGTTAAAATCAATCGTTTGAAAGTTAGACGCTTCCAAAGTGGAAAAATGAGTAAAAGTTAGAGGGGGGGGGGGGCCCTCTAACTTTTAAAATAAGAGAGTGAGAAAACTGAAAAAAATATATGTTGTAGATTTCAATGGAAACTAACAACGAAAATTAGTTTGAACAAGATATCATTATTAGTTTTTAAGAAATAAAACATTTTCAAAAACCGCAAATATAACTTTGTCGTTCATACAAACACTATGTAAAACCAAGTTATTTTACAACTTTTATATTATGTCATCTACTTGCTGTTACGGAACCCTTCATGAGCGAGTCCGACTCGCACTTGGCCGGTTTTAGTTAGTAAGTGGGAAATAACCAAATATCTATTTCTATTTACAAACAAAAAACCTATAAATTTTATAATAAAATTTACGAGTGGAAATATCAATTCGAAACCAATCGAAGTGAGCTCGATCGCATTCTCGCCCGTCATTGGTCGAGATTATTCTCATAACGAATGTCTTGGCATTCCGCGATCGAGTTCACTTCGATCTTTAGAATTAAAAGTTACAGAATAGCCTAGCAGAACTCTATTTAAGGCCATTGTCTTTTGTTATACATTACGTAAAACATATGTTAGTACTTGCATGTACTTACTGCAACATAGTTAGATAGGTACTTTATCTCAATATGTCTGTTTTACTTATCTCAATCTCGAGCAATTATTTTGTTTTTCACTGGTTTTGGTAAGGCCTGATGCAACCTGAGGGCTTACTCTTGAATCCAATTCCGATTAGTGTGATAGGGACGCCCTCTAGACGGGGAGTCGGAGGACCTATAACTTTTTGTCGAGTTGGTAGACTGTTACGCCACTGCAGATAAGTTAAGTACAGGCGCAGTCTCAAGTCTCAACAACCACACTGAAATACTTACACACACATACACACATCAAAGTTCTACGTTTGAAACTGAAAACTCTTCAAAACATCATTCCCATTACGAAAAATGCAATTAAAAGATAAAATCTCTTGAATTAAAATTATAAGCAAAAGCAAGAGTAGGTACAGTCTAATGATTTGTTTCTTTTGTTAGCTAATGCTAGGTAATTGTCAAAACAATTCAATTCAAATTGAAGAATTAAAATGTCAGAGATTATTACATTCGTGCGAAGTCAGATCTTACGTCTTACATTAGAGTTATAAGGTCAAGAAGTGCTGTCTCATTTACGAAGATTATGATGACAAGGTTCCTACTACCGGATAGCTAACATTAGATGACCTGCGGAAGTAAGACAGACGGACGCGAACATGTAGATCTATTGCTGTAATCTTATAATCAGTTGTTTATTTGTTATTTATAGGGAACAAGCGTTACTTGGTTAAAAAATATCGTAATTATTGTGCAACAAGTCGAATGAAATTTTGTGGCCGGACCATCCTTTTCTCGATCGATGATTACCGACATAGATATAATAAAATTACCCATTTAGGGGATTTTCTTTCAAACGTGTTATATTTAGCTGCAAATTAATCTGCAAATAACTATCTATGTATAGAGATATACCTATACATATTTACAAATAGAACCTTCAGTTAAATTAATATCAAAATATTTGTCGTGACGACTCAATATTTATGACTTTGAAACTTCGATTAAAGGTGAGTTAGGATTTAGGATTTAGTTATTACCTAAAATTACGCGTTAAAGCAATTATTCGCATCGTATTTATAACTTGTGCAAATAAATGTTATCTTCACACATCTTAGTTCAATTAACTTGGTTTATTTTTTTGGTTACTGTCGGTTTAATGTGCTAGGTAGGTATAACTTTATTGTCGAGTATGGTTGACTGTAAGTTATGCCACTGTTTGATGCAGTTAAGTACAGGACTTGTTATACCTTTGTATTTTGGTCTCTATGTAGATTCCCAAGGTGTACGTTTAAAAATAAAAAATCTTCAAAAAATTCCCATTAAAAAACTGCATTTAAATAAAAACTGAATTAAAATTATAAAAAACAAGAGTAGTCTAAAGTGTAGATAGGTTTGTTTCTTTTGTTACCTAATTAAATAATTCCATAATCAATACACAAAACATAATAATCTTACGCGAAACATAATTCAGTGCAACAGTCGGGACCCATATTGAATGATTTTAGTCTAGTTTATTTAATGGGTCCCGACTGTTACACTCAATTATGTTTCGCATAAGATTATTATTTACCGTGTATTGATTATGAAATTATTTAATTTTGCGGAAGTAAGACAGACGGACGCGAACATGTAGATCTATTGCTGTAATTTTATTTTCAGTTGTTTATTTAAAGTGTATTTATAGGGAACAAGCGTTACTTGGTTAAAAAATATTTAATTATTGTGCAACAAGTCGAATGAAATTTTGTGGCCGGAACATCTTTTTAGTTAGATCGATGAATACCGGCTATAGATGTTTCTCAAGATTTCACCCATTTAGGCGATTTTCTTTCGAAACGACAGTTCAGAATAGCCGCCAGTTAATCTGCAAATCGCGTATCTACCTATACGAATATTTAGTTTGGATAATAAAGAACCTAATTGCACATAGTATTTTTTTCTATATGTCAGTGATATACCATTTTGGAATCCTCATGGTGAGCTCTTTAATTTGATACCCATATTGTAGCAAATAAAAAAATTTTTTTTTTACTTGCTATCTATGGGCGCCCTACGGCCGCCATGTTGGTTTTTGTTTTACGTCACATATCTAAGAACACTTGGGTAATTAAGACGAATCCAACGATGCCCTGATTGTCGAAATCCAACAAGCCGTTTCGAAGAAATGAGGTAATAAAGAATATTAGGCTCATACATACAAGATACGCGCGAAAAACATAACCCTTCCTTGGCAGTCGGGTAAAAAACCACCTAAACTAAATAAAAAACTGTATCGCCTATAATCCTGATACAAATTCTGTCTCTGTAAAACTATACCAGTCTTGTTATTTCCTAAAGGAACTGGTATTGTGTGACAGTAGGCCAGTTATCATACTTAATCTAATTTTCAAATAATTTCCCTCTATTTCTAGTCCTACGTACTTTGTGTCTGGTATAAGCCGGTAAACGAGCAGACGGATACTAAGCAATCGACGCCACGCATTGACACGCGTAATACCAGAAGTGTTACAAGTGCGTTGCCGGCTTTTTTGGGGGTTAGGAATTTAAAGGTTGTTGGGGAATCGGGGATCAGGAAGATTGGGAAGGGGGGTAAATGGACCTTCGGTAAACTCACTCACACAACGAAAAACAACGGAAGCGTTGTTTCACGTCGGTTTTCTGTGAGGCCGTGGTATCACTCCGGCTGAACTGGCCCATTCGTGCCGAAGCATTTCTCTCCCACATTTGTTCTTATTCTACAAAACCATGTCCTGCCCTAGGGCCAAAGCAACGACTAATATCACTTAACCGCCGAGGCCGCTAACTAGACCTTAATAAAAGGTATGAATGGATCGCGTCACCCGCACCGACATGGTTCTGTCAAGCCGCTCATGTCATTGAACGACCGGAGAACAGCTGCCAACTCCCTGGCCATAGCCTGCCAACTTCGGCGTGACGTCGACGTGTAAATCATGATTCATTATAATTAGATCGTTGCATAATTACCACATGATGCACCCGAGTTACCTGCTGTGTATTTTTATGGGTTACAATTGCCATTTTTGTGGCATATCCATTTATTATGACTGCATGATGGTATCTGTAGTAGATATAGTATAAGACAGTATACTAAGTATTCTAAGTAGGTATATAAAATGTGGTGGATAGTCTGAAAGGTGTCCGGAGCTGCGGACTGCCTAGCGGATTATCGGAACTTCAGCTCGAAAAGCAGGAGTAGGAACGGGGTGGTTTTTAGTCAGTAAGAGTCTGACACTCCCTCTCGCTTCGACGAATCACCGACTCACCGGAGGCGTTACAAGTGTGTTGCCGGCCTTTAGGTGATTAAGAAATTAAGTTGTTGGGACTTCGGGGTAGATTAGGATAACCCCCCCCCTCCTTAAATAAAGAAAATAGTCTGATAGGTATGTTATTACCTAAGTACTTGTTAAAAATACAAAAATCCAAGTGTGGGACTAGGTACTGCAATTTGCAAATCTCTACTTATCCTAAGAATAAGGGCGTGAATTTAGTGTTAAACGTCTTCTTCGTTGAATGGTCGTAAATGATGACTGGCGCTTAATGCTGGATTTTGTAGACATACTTGTATGTAGTTACAGAAAAAATTCTAAAAAATCTCTTCCAGCAACGCTTACTTAGCTTTTGCAGATTTAATACACAGACTCGTTTTCTTTTCAAAACATTAGGTATACCCTATTAAGTAATATAAGTACTAGTTAATTGAAATAGTTCAATTACGAATAGAATAACATCTCTAAAAACCGTTTCAGAATATTTGAGTAAAGGGCGCCAAAACTCAGGCGCCATCTTTCCTACGAAAAGACAACAAATAAATAAATTATCTGTGTTATAAATTCGTCTATACCACCGTTGTACTTGACACACATTCATATCTATAAATGTTTGTTTGTCCGTTATTTCAATTTTAATAATACCTTCTGTTACATAAACTTCAATAGAAACTAATATTGAAATAGACTATCTATTTTCAGTTCAAAGTCGGTCGATATCTTAGTGTGGAGATGTGGAGTTATCTGTGCCCTTAGTACGAGTTTGCTTTACGTCTAAAGTAATCGAAACGGCAGCGCGTTCAGCGCTCTGATTGGCCGGCTCGAATAAACCAACCAATCAGAGCTCCTTTAAACGTAAAGCATACTTGTGCTAAGGGAACTGTTATTATTGTTTTATATTGGCTTGTTTATGATGATGCATGATTGCAACAATTACCGCTTTATGCATTAGACATCATAATAATTATGATATCATTAGTAACAAGTAACATTACAACGACTATCATGAGAGTTTTCATTACGGTTTTCTCACGTAAAATAAGTGCACGTCTGTGCATGCTGCTCATGATGAAGAATCCCTCTGTGACTCGAAACTAGTAGAGATTTTCTCCATTAATTTACGTGAGTAAACTATGATTTTCAGTTAACATTACAATATCTAATGTATAGAGGAAGTTTATAATTGCGGTACAAGTTATACAAACACATATAATTTTTATGTATTATTATTGATCAATAGGTAATAGGTTTGTAGAGGTTCCCACACTCGCTACTACACGTGCTTGCATAACTAACTAGTAGCATTAATTTTAGTAGCAATCTGTATTAGTAGCACCTAACTAATATTTTTTATTTAAATATAATGTAAACAAAGAAAAACAAGGGATGACAAAATTGTAGTGCTTGCTACAAAGTATATCTACTCAATATCTTGGAAGAAAATTCTAGCTAGATACTTAAGAGTTATTAATTGTAATGGACTACAATGTACCTAGAAAACATTCCATTGATCGCGTGCAAAGTGATTACTCTGCTGTACTAAATACCTATCAATTTATGTAAACTAATACCTAGGTGTCTACTTAGTAACTTTAACTATACCTATATTGTATACGTAGCTTCAATACCAGGTTCTATTACCTAGAGTGCCTATTTGATGCTTCGCTTAGGTACCTACCTACCTACTTAGTTCATAAGTTTATTACCCACTGTCAATTAATATCATTTGTGAATGTTAAAATATTAAAATTAAAAAAAAAAGTATATTGAAAGTTTGTCCGAATTGGTCGCAGAAAACTCTACAACGAGAGAGAATAAAAAGAGGGTAGGACTCCTACGGTCTACCGTCTACCGTAGGAAGCCTTTGCTTTTGTACTGGGACAATCACAGTCGAAAATAAATAAAATTATAGTAATTGAGAGTTTGAAAGAATTACCTTATATTGCTGTTACAAAAATAAATTGTATTCCAATCGAATCATAATGCTTCCACCATCTTGTGACAAAAATGTAAACCACAAAATATTTTACTTACATACCATAACATAGATGTCGCTGTTTTAATGTTACGTTATCGTTCGTTCACTCATTCTTCCGTTATTACCGCATGTCGTAGACTGACATTCCATCCTATTATCTGTCAATTGAGTTTGACAGATGTCACAAATTGTTACGAATTAATCATCAATGAGTTAATAAAAGTGAAAATATCAGATAATTATTTATCTTATCCAAGTGTTTCCTTAAAAACGCAAAGATTGACTCGACAATGGGGCTCTGCGATGAAGGTAGGAAACTTGCATGTATCATATTACAGAGTTATTGATGAGAACATGATAGTGGTAAACAAATTAATTACTATCAATCTATGTGATTCAAGAGCACATGCTGTGTGAGTTGTTTAAATTCTTGTGTAAATCGAATATAGGGGAGAAATAGAGAGTATTTGCATGTAGTTTCTAACTGCGTTATACGCTACTACGCCATTGTATAACTCGAGATGTACGACGTCGACGCGACGTGTTTTCCATTTGTTTAGTTTAATGTGTTTGCTTAAACACTTACGAATCTTACTTTATTTGTGTGCTAGCTCGATCGCGGATATGTGCGAGAACAGGTTTGACCTCTAAATGTTGTTACCCAATGTTTATGTTTAATGGGTTATCTGTTACTTAACTATGTGGGTCAATAAAGTAGTTTTAACTCACTTTGACAATATTCTGATACCTATGCTGCGTCTACTGATGACTACAATATGAGTAACAACCTGATTTAGTACTTAAAGTAGTGGACAAAAGACTCATAATTCTTTTATCAGTGACAAGAAACAAAACAGATGACGGTATAATTTCTCGTTACGTAGCATAATATTATTTAAATATATTTATTGTAAAATATGATAATGTTGCTTATCAGCCTTACCGCCATGCATCCTATTACCCGATGTTCAATATTGGTAAACATTTATGATGCAACTGAGTTTTTTTCTTTCACAACTATGTTTTTAAATAGTTAATCTGCTTATCTCATATGATATTTGATTAAATATCAGACCATACAATGTTTTGTTATCTTGCTGTCTATCTGACTTTGTTTGAAATTTTTTATGGAATATTATTTTAATTTGAGACCAAATTTTCCATTGTATGTACTTCTAATCATACATGCTTTTCTTATATGATTCCAATTCTTTTAACAAGGAATGAAATATAAAAACAAAGCTTAAAATCACTGCAACCAAAATGTTTCCAAACAATGACAATAAAATATTAAACCACAATATAAAACAAAGACATTTACTATCAATATACACTCAAACCTTTTATCTGTCACCTCAAATTTTGGCAATCAAAACAATGACAAGGTCACATTCTCACGTAATATTCAAGTATCATAAATACATGAAGAAATTACACAATACTTTATTTACTCTCACCTTATAAACTCATTACTCATCCTTTATTACTTAAAGACAAACATTAATTTTATTTCCTCATAAAATAAAATAATTAATGGCTTCAATTCCTTGTGCAACATGTTGAGAATTCCGATTATTACTTGAATCCCAAGGAAAATACCATTGTCCCTTTATACAATTTATAATTCTATTAAATGACAGTACAATTATTAATGTGCCAGTTTCATGAATATGTTCAATTGTAGAATATTTTATTTTACATAAATTATTGTAAGATAAAAAGTAGATTTAAATATTAAGTTGAGCTGTATGAAATGCAGAAGCGATTTTAATGTTTTGATCTACAAATATTTTTAAATGTGTGGGTTTGTTGTTTATGCAATTTCTAAACCTATTGCAATTTCTCTAAAATATGTAATTAGGTGTATAGTCTGTTGTAGTCTGATAGTAATAGTGTCATATTTTTAGCATTTATATAGTCTTAATAGTAAAGTAAGCATAAAATGTAAAAAAATACATGTGAACATGTTAAAATGAAGCACAAATAGGTAATTGCAGTGATGTATGAGCATTGTGCATTTAGTGGCGGTCTAAGGACACAATTAGTTTCAATTGTAAGCTTGCACCACTAGACCCAATTGAATGCCAGCCCATTTATTGTTGCTACCTACTTACATAAACTCTATACCTATAGATATATGGACCATTCAATATAAGTATTGAAATCGATATATTGAATATGATTCAATTATTTTCTTTTTTATGTAGAAACTTCTTTAACAAAAGAATGAGTGCGACAATTTTACCACTGTGAAATGTATCTTTCTTTTTCTGATTGGCAACATTAAAATGAGAGTTTGTGGAATAATGACTTCTGGCAGAATTTGGAATTTTTTACTTATTATTTCCTTCTCCAAAATCTATTTTACGACTTTATAAGAATCAATTCAGTAGATATGATAAGTTTTCTTTATTATGAGATCGAAATAGATTGTCATAGATATTTCGTCTAAAAAATCCCTAACAAAAACAGGTAGTATTCAACAAGCTGACTACCTGTCATCAGCTGTGTCTACCTACTGCTCTGTACCTTACCTTTACGATAAAAAAAAACGGATGGCCGTGTTATGTTAATCTATTTTACATGTGAATCACAAGCAGCTGCAGGAAATTTTACCTTATAAAGTTATAAGCAAGATGATTACTTACATAAATTAACAACCAGATACTAATTTTCTTGTTTACATGTCAAGTAAATCTCCTGCGATTTGATTTGAATCTTAACAGGAGTTGATTTGCGTCGAATTTTGTTTGTACTTAAAATTATTTTAATGTAAGTGTAAATAAGTTTGAGATATATGTCGTAAATTATTTGTCTAGGTTTTCGTCGATGTAAATATTATTGCAAAGAGCATTAAAATTTTGAAGTTGAATTTTATTATGATCACTCCATGGTTAATTAAAATCTTGTCATTATGGATACCTTTATATCTTTTCTATAGACTATGTACGAAAAATCGGTCGGAGATCATCTTAAGCCAATTATCCGCAAATTCCCTTACTCCCAAAATGCTAGCAAAGCACTTTACCCAACTCCTCTGGTGTTACTATTGGTATGGGTGGCATCTATTGCTTCCCATCACGCGCTACGTGAGCTCATTTAGCGCAGTATCCCATAAAAAAATTAGTAGCTAATGTATAAGCCGTCATACGTTCTTAAATCATAGTTGTTTTGCATAGGCCTGCCTGTTTACGAAAAAAACAACTATAATTTTAGAACTCATGACGTCTTAACACGTCTATTTTGTTGACTATCAGGAGCTCGACTGCAAAATCGAGACACAAGAAAGCCCTCTTATACTGTTCTTATAATAGTCAGTGTACACGAGTCTCCTTCATATCTCGTCGAATCTCCTTTTACAGACCTTGTTGCTTACAAACCGGTCTCAATAACGTAACTATGTTGTTTATTACATTATGTTGTTGGAAAACCCAAATCGTTAATTATAGATATACGTATAGAATGAACTGAGAAGTATTTAGAGGAGTATGTTTTAGGGTCGCTTCCAATTCCAACCGGCCTAACTGCAAGTCATTGGGGGAGGCCTATGTTCAGCTGTGTACGTCTGGACGTCTTATGGCTGATATGATGATGATGTTTTTAGGGCCCGCAAAAATAGGGCACATATCCAGGTTGCTAATAAAACAGCTGCTGCTTAACAACTTATTAGGTTGCTTATGGGCAGACGTGCTCCACCGTAGGCCGCATCATCACTTACCATCAGGCGAGATAGCGGCCAAACGTCGGCCCATTCAATATAACGCATCCAAAAAAAAAAAAAAAAAAAAAATGAATATGATAGTAACAATATGAACTACGATTTAATGTCTTATTTGTAAAGTTACTGGGGCTATTTTCCGTTTCTCATCGTCATCAAAATCAGCAGCCCATGTTCGTAGACTGTTGGACATAGACCTCTTCAATAGCACGCCACTGAACACAATACTCAGCTCTACGCATCCAAAGAAGGCGTCCAAAACATACATTTATTAATTTCATATGTGTCATTTTCAATATTGGTTGGTAACAATCACTGTTTCATAATGTATTTATCTGCTGATATAAGTAACTTCGTGTGGTTTACGAGTATGTAATTACTCAGTAATTTGATTGCGGAAATGATATGGCTCTGTGTTCTTTCTGTATGTGTGAAATCAAAGACATTAAGTTTCAGGAGATTGCATATAAATGTTACAATAGAAAGGCTATGGTCATTACGCTTACGAATACGAACTCATTTGTTGGTATCTTATTTTAATACTAGCTATGTACCGCGCTTTCGCTCGTGAGCTCTTGTGGGATTTCTTAGATTTATAAGTAGGTATTGTAAAACATACTGATCTAATCATCAGGCAAAAGATATTTGTGGGGCTTTCTATGATCCCCCAGGCAACTTAGCACATAAAAATAGGAGATCATTTTTAATTACCTTTTATTAGCCTACAAATCTTAATTTGTAAGTGGCACTCGTCCAGAACAAAAGCTTGTAACTAAAGATACGTAATTAATTATTAATTACCTATTAAGTAGAAGGACTACATCAACGCATCTTGCCTTTACTTTCGATGATCATTTGTAAATATCATGACGATGAAGTACGCAGCAATCATTAACATTTTTCTATAATTAACATTAAATATTGACAGATTATTTTCTGGTCACAATTATCCCTAGTATATCTTAATAACTCGTAGAGACAAATAAACAACTGATAAATGACTCACTTGGCTACAAAAGTTTCCAATATTACTAACTAATTATTTTACAACGTTTTAATTGATGCGAATCATTTATTATTCAACTGTTATCGCAGGAAATTAATCGACTAATAATTTGTAAACATTTTACTTTGTTTTTTTTTTAATAAACAAACATTTTACTTTATGGTTTTTTTCTGGAAGCTCTTAGACCGCCATTTTGAAATGGATTTGACATTTTAGACGAAACTTAATGTCAAAACTAGATAATTATGTAATCTTTT
Organism: Spodoptera frugiperda; assembly: GCF_023101765.2. NCBI lineage: Eukaryota > Metazoa > Arthropoda > Insecta > Lepidoptera > Noctuidae > Spodoptera > Spodoptera frugiperda. Next base: position 8,161,026 of record NC_064218.1, read on the forward strand.
TTACTCTATTAAAATATGATTTGTTTTTGTTAAATAAATATCAGATAGGAATTTTCCAATAAAAACCCAGAGCCAGTAGGTAATTATAGTTTGTTTCTTCGAAGCAAATAATTATAGACGTTTGTTGCTCAGTCATCGTGACATCGTTGCTGTTCTGTTACTAAAAAGATAATTGTTCCTGCATCCAGCTAGTTAGGCATTTATGTAATATCCTAGAATTATTTCTTAGGCTGACTAATCAATGACTCAAGTGTGCAATGTGTGCATTCTTCATATTAAACCACAAAGGCCTATATTTTTATTGCTTTGTTCAATTAATTATCATCCTTATTAGTTATTATATTTGTCACATTAGGTTTAAAAGAAAAACAATATTAGTAACCAATGACAAAAGTACTTACTTATTGCTGGCAGGTTCATTGACACAATGCAAACACAAACAAATATTTGAAAATAGAACATTAGAAAATAGTTTTTCTTTTTTTGTAACAATGGTTGGTGAATTTATTTTATTTTTACTTATCCAAAATTATCGCGATGTTCAAGGTCACATTGCTTGACCGCTTATTAATCTTATTATTTTCACTTTCGAAGTCAAAAATAAAGAATTACGCTAGTGTAAAGTCTAAGCCGTCTGGATTATGACGTACTGATTTTTTTTTGTATATACCTATAGTCTGAGGCACTATGCTATTTTTGGATATGGATATACATAGGATTAGACCACTATGCAAGCCATGATACGTATACGTATATTTTTTAAATAAATTAGACACGTTTTTTTATTTATTCTGTACTAACTTCTACCCGCAGCTTCGCTTGCAGTACAGTGGGACAAAAAGTAGCCTATTTTTTTCGAGATCATAATCCCTGTTCCAAGTTTTGACTTGATTGAGTAACAAACATACTTTCGCATTTATAATTTTAGCAAGACTAAATATTCAGTCTACTTGCAAAATTCAATACGGTTATGTATAGTGTATACGATTACGAAAATTAATGAAAATTGGACTTTGTACCCAAGCAAACTGCCTAGAGTTTGTTACTCAATATTAACAACATCAATATTAGATTCCAAATGTCTTATTGTGTAAGCAAGAGAGTCGTGTTTACTATGACTACATTTTATCACAAAAAGTTAAATTGCAAGAGCAATTATGAACTTTGATTTGTTATTGTGAGTCTTATAAACGTACAGGGCAAAGGGGACCGAGAGTACAGCTGTTGATGAATAATGTTTTTACACTTTAAGGTCTATTTTTACTTGTTTTAATTGGAATAAAAGTATTTTTTAGATAGCTCTCAAAATCGGCGACTTAAAATGAAAGTTGTAACAGACAACACATACAAATTTTTCGTATGTATATCTATGCAAACTAGTTCGCGAGTGATTTCCCCACTTCACGGCAACGTAATCACAAATTTGGACTTTGGACCTTGCCATTTCTGTTTATAATTGGGGTCCGAAGTCCGCCAGGTTGTTGCGTAAATCTCTTAAAAAACTGGTAGTTTTCTAACTTGCAAGTCATCGTGATTTCGGACTTTTGCTCATGTGTGTGTCTGTGTGTGCTAATAATAATTATAGTTTTTGCAAAATGCCATGTTTGTTGATAACCTCGAGATTTTTTTAGTTTGCTTATTATTTTTTTATTGTTTTTGCCTTACAGGGCAAATGGTTGCTAGTATTTTTATTTTTGTTCGTTGGTAGAAGATTATAATTTTCGTGGGTGATTCCGAATTATGTTTTAGATATAACTTTGTGAATAGGTAGAGAAAGTTGAAAGTGATTGCTGTAGTTTCATCATCGAATCATCAACAAAATTGAGCATGTTGTGCACAAATGCAAAATAAGAAATGAAGTTTGTCGATAGTGTTAAATTTTTGTATGAATATGCTATGTACCTACTTAATTATACGCTTAGAAACAGTACTTAGTGTTAGTACACAATTATTTTGAGCTAGTTATTCAGAGTCCAAAGGTCGTGAAATATTTCTTTATATTAGTCTCGAATGCATGATAATGCTATCGTATTAAAAAACTATAGATAATTCGTAGCAAGCAGCCAAATAGCCAAATAAGTCGACAAAAATCTCCTGGATTCCTGTGTTAAATATCTAAATTGGACAGCTTTAAGTGAGTGCTGCATTTTCAAAACCTCGACAGCAGATCAGCTTCAATTTCAAAATATTTTTAGATTTAAATTGATTCGGCATGTTACAAAAACTCTGCCCTAGAAAGGGTTACTTAAGTGAAGATACTGAAGATATAACTAAACAATAAATAGCGTCTTTTTCAAAGAGGGCTTATTATAGATTGTAGACATTATAAACAAAAAACCTATTTAAATTCTATTAATTCAAAGCCTTATATTAAGTCAAATGGCACTTATCATATACTAGGCAAATAGATTATTTTATTATTTTTTGAAGTTGCTCCCCACTCTTCACTCAGATTTTCTCATGTGTAGTAGGTGCTTTTTTGCAAACATACAAGTTCAAATACACATGACACCCAGAACCGAAACAACAATTTGTGGATCACATAAAGGGTTGCTACGTGCGGGAATCGCGGCAGCCGGTTGCCCAGCCACCGCGCCAACCGTGTAATTAAAATGATAGATTTTCTTTCTATGGTTGCCTACTTCATCCTTCGAGGAATTACAGGCGCTTATATCATGTAATAATCTCATAAATCACAGATTAAAAGATGACATCAGCACGACGTAACACCATTGCCCTACCTAATTTTCCAAAGATAATTCAGATTAATTCATTACTTATCAACCTCTTGTGTTAATCATGATTTTCTTTAATCATTCATATCCTGGTTACTTGTATCCACGTAGATATCCAATAATAGAAAAATAAGTCAGGTTTTCCTTCCTGACGCTATAACTCCAGAACGCACGAACCGATTTCCACGGTTTTGCATTCGTTGGACAGGTCCGGGTCCGGTCTCGGGAACCGTGAGGTTTATAGCAAAAAAAAAAATCAGGAAAAAATTCAAGAGAAAAGCAGGAAAATAGGGAAAATCATTGGTGGCGAAACGGAGTTCGCCGGGTTTGCTAGTCATTCATATTTATTGGAGTTTTCAAGTGTGTCACTAATAAAAACTTGTGTTCCAAGGCAAATAGGTACTCTATTGTGTTGTTGTTGTTGAATATTAAACATAGATAGTCTATCTATAGACTTCTTGACCTGCCTAAACTATGTCAATTGACTTTCACGTCTAATACAAAGAAAATAGATTTGATTTTCGTTTGATTTTTTGGTGTTGGATTGGCTTGGAAACATATTAATCGATTTTGATAATTATATCACCTAAAAAGCTATATTTTTTCTGGTATAAACCGGTAAACGAGCAGATGACCTGACCTGATACTGAGCTGATACCTGATGGTAAGCAATCGCCGCCGCCCATGGACACTTGAAACACCAGAGGCGTTACAAGTGCGTTGCCAGCTTTTTGGGGGTTAGGAATTTAAGGGTTATTGGGAAATCGGGGATTGAAAATATTGGGAAGGGGGGTAAAAGTCCTAGTGGAAAACCGGCAACTGACTAATTTGAATTTATACCACTCTTTGTATTCTGTAATTAATAATTTTCTGAATCACTTTCACATGACATTTAGATAAAAAGTATTAAATAATGTGAATCACATCAATCCTTACTCATTTATCGATTAAAGTTATCGATTTTTGTCACCATAGGGCTCGATTTGTATCCGTGTTTCTGGCTCTTTCGTTGTATACCTTCGATGACACATAGTGGAAAATGCTGGTGTGTGTGTACGCGTGAGTTAGGCCGTAAACATTGTGGCTCTAGAAGTCTAGACGAGTCCAGGTATCACATGAAATATGGTCCTTAACTCCGTCATAATATGATTGTTTACGGATTGAATCGAATATGGATCAATTCATACTAGCAGACTGGAAGCGCGTAGAAATGTCAATCTGAATGTTCCATAGCAAATTCACCCTTATTTCTTCAAGTAATGCATGTATTTTATATTGTTAGAGAATTTCTATGTAGTATAATATCAATTACCAGGTGCAATTGATCTCTGCGTAAAATAATGCAGATTAAAAAAGTAAAGCACTTAAGTAAAGACATGCCTAAATTGTCTTAATGTCAGAATGACTCCAAATATTTATATTAAATCATATTACTTAATGGTTTTAAAGATAAAATCATTTTAATCTTTAAAAGGCCACGTTATTCTACTATTATTATGTTTAGTTTATGATGACAACTGATTTACTTAATATACCTACGTCTGGTTTAAGTCTAGTCATAATACAGTAATAATATCAAGCAAATCTGTCACTAGGTAGTATTATTAAGTAGTATTGGCTATTTTATTCTTGATTGGCTCTTCGATAAGTCTATCTAGTCCAACAGCTTTTGTGGATAAATGAAAAATGAAATACTTATTTTTCTTACTGTATATCAGTACCAAATCTTCATCAAAAGAAAAACCCTTCTCTACCCTAACCCAAAATTATCAGGGCACCGATAGATTCTCTGTTTATCAGCACCAAACCCCAATTACCCTCCTTCCCAATCTTCCCAATCCCCGATATTCCCCAACAACCCTTAAATGCCTAACCCCTAAAAGGCCGGCAAGGCACTTGTAACGCCTCTGGTGTTTAGAGTGTCCATTGGGCGGCGGCAGTTGCATTTCTTTAGGTGATCTGTTTGATAGTTTACCAGCTTATACCATTACCTATTGTATGTGCTACCCCCAAATTCGGCACATCCCTAGAACAACAATCAATTGTTGATTTTGTCCTTTTGCCAACACAACATCAAGGCGATATTTGAAAAGGGAACGCAGAACGGCTAGTTTTAATATATCTTCATAATTATAATATATCGTCCACTTTTCAACGGACACAAGCCCTATATGTAATATCTCCTAGCTCCTAGTACATAGAATTATTATTTAACTCACGTACAAACTGATTATACTAAGCCAAAGCTGGTTTACGTAAGTAAATTGTTCATAAGTGTTATTATTTGCTCGTTCATGTATGTTTTACAGCTTAATGTCAAGGCCTGTGTGTGGGTCACATAATATTATATAGTAAAGTGACGCAGGTACCTACCGACAGACGTAAGAAACGCGGAACATTTCACATTTATTTCCTTAAATTGAACTGTTGAAAAAAGGTGCTTAAGTTGTTGAACTGTTGAATACTTTTAAAGCACTGAAATAAGCACAGGTTGGGTAGAATAAAGTATACTATAACAGCAAGGTATACTATGACTGCCCAGCAGGTTACCGAGGCTCTGGCACGAAAAGCAGGAGTAGGAACGGAATGGTTTTTAGTCACTAAGATTCTGACACTCCCTCTTTGCCCAAAGCGGGAAAAGTCATTGGATGATTTTCCCTCCTCAAAAAAAAACCCTGCTCCATATTTCATCCCAATCCCTTCAGCCATTTTAACGTGATTGAGTAACAAACATACACACAAAAACAATAAACTTCCAAAATTTCGCATTTATAAATTTAGTAAGATATTCAACATAAATAAAAATAAGTCGGGTTTTCCTTCCTGACGCTATAACTCCAGAAAGCACGAACCGATTTCCACAGTTTTGCATTCGTTGGAAAGATCTGGGGCTCCGTGAGGTTTATAGCAAAGAAAAGCAGGAAAACGGGAAATCCTTTGGTGGCGAAACGGAGTTCGTCAGGTTTGCTAGTTTAACAAAAATTAAGTACTTCTGTTTCTATAATATTTTCTGTTGTTTGCATGAATCATTTGTGGAAGAGAATTGAAGGTACAACCTCTTTGTCTAGTTAGTAAGTAACTACAGACAATAATATAAAGACCCTGTAATAGTTAAAGATAACAATAATATAACTAATCACGTACAATTTTCTTAACGTTATTGAGAAACCAGTCGTAACCGGATTTTCCTCATATATTTTTTTATTTACACGTAAGATGGCAACTTTTTTCTATGTTCTATTCACTTTATAACATCAAACCAAGATATATTAATCTTGCGTCAAATGAAACCGGCTATTTGTTAAAAGAAAAAAAAATGTTGCGAAAAAATATACAGGCTGTTTAAAAATTAGAATCACATTTTTCAACGAAAATATTTGTCTAATATCACTTGCTCATGCTGTTTATTCGTGCAGACTAAATCAATATTAATCAAACCGTATATGTATAATAAGTACATACATATAAAGCGCGAATTTACTTATATACCGATTTAGGTACGACTAGTGTAAAGTAAGATTTAGATTATTGATACTTGCATAACAATTTAAAGTGTGAAATACTAAGTAAATAATTATGTAACACACACAAATCTTTGTAAACACTGAGACAGCTCATAAGGATGTCTGATTCGTTAGTGGTTGCCTAGCAACCAGCCTAGTTATTGAAACGATGACTAATAAAAGGTTTAACGTAAAAATATGACTTATTTACCACAGGGTTTGTTGTTGTTTGCCTTGAGTAAAGTTAATTTATTCATATACAATTATGTTGTCTCAGATTTCCGTATATACATAGTTCTATATTAAATCTGAAAGCACGATTAGTTTTGGAGATAAAAAGTCATTTTTGTCCTTCATAGTTTTTGTTGCTTAGACATTTAATCAATGTTAAATATGTATAGGTTGGATTAGTGCTATTAGACATGGTATATTTCCAAAATATATTAATTTATAATATTTAATAGACTCGTGTATATTCATGTATTTTTTTGTTTTAAAGAGTGTGTTTAAAATATCAATTCTATGCTTCTAGACTCCAGGCTTTATAAATTATCACCATTATAATTGGTTTAGTACGTATTCAGTCTTCCCATTCCCCGATTCCTCAACAACCCTTAAACTCCTGACCCCCAAAAGGCCGACAACGCATTTGTAACGCCTCTGGTGTTTCAACTGTCCATCAGGTGATCCGTCTGCTCGTTTGCTGGCTTATTCCATAAAAAAAAATCAAGTTAAGATCATTTTAGGTGAAGTCTGCTAGTAGGGATCCTTTAAGAAACGTAAATAATGGCGTTTTCCCTTCCAAGATATAAAATTATGTTACGTGTGCAAGCATAGGACAGATATAATTAGCTTGATATCTAATCATATCAAATAGGACTAATTATCTCATAATAGTTTCGAAAATATAGATAAAATTGAAGATAATGTTGAAAAACAGAAATACTGACTTATATTCGTGTGCATTTTTATATATTATGTTTATATTACTGATGAACTTATATGTAAAAACTCAAGTTTTACTATAGAAAGATATGTTTGTATGGCAAGAGTATCGGCATCGTCGCTCGGCCGAGATATCGCGACCCCGACTTGCCCCGTCTGCCGATAGCTCCAGAATGCCGCCACTGTTTACATCGTGTACTACGTTTTAATACCAAATCACTGCATTAAACGTTATTACACTTATTAGTATTCAAACAGCCATTAGCTTTGTCTGTCAAGGATCATAACAACTTACAATATAATTTAGACTAATTATCTCATAATTACTTGATATTTTGTCTCAAGTGTGAGCATTAGATTGTAGTACTTTTCAAGCATCATTATCACTTGTATTCACTTGTACAGCAGCCCTGCATTTCTGTAAAATATGCGATATGACAGTATTTATTGATATGGGTCGGTCATTCCTTCTTATCATCCCTCAGATAAATCATCTCCACGAACATTATCAGAATCCTGGTAGATAGCATGTACTACCCACACAACAGACGCACACATGGCAACAAAGGAGCACGCGAACAAAGCGAGTGCGTGTGACAACTAATTAGTCACCCCGTCATGTCAGTTTGTTTACTTAATGGTACATGACGGTTATGGCAAAACGTTGTGTTCGTCAGCTGCTACCGAGTGACTCCTCGGGCGCGCCGCATTCGATTCCACATCCGCTGCATTTCCGATAACGGGTGAGTCAGCGGCGCGGTGTCGGGTGTGCGCCGCGAATCGGCGAATCGCTACCATTTGCTGACTTGGACAGTGTTGAGCGGGTCATTCATAGGTGCCGTCAGCAGATTGGCGAAACGGATGTTAGGTGCGATGTCGACCGCGGCCGTCAGTCGCAGGCAAACCGCGGGCGCGGAAAGTCGCGCTGTGTCCATCAGCTAGTCACCCGAGACCGGCGTGATCCTCTATAAACAACGCTATCGACAACTTGTACACAATAACTGTGTGATAAAAACGAAAACATTACCCGGAAGCGGTGTAGTCCCTGTCACCAAACTCATTACTGGATAAATATTTGCTGTGATTAGTTTACTGTTTGTTATGATCTACGTTTCGTAAAGTATTCCGTGATAACAGGGTTGTGATATTTGGTTTAGTTAAACCACCTGTAGATTATTCGTGTGTATGTGGAGCAGTATCAGGATTATCGGTTGTTGCGTTACTTCGATTAGTGGATAACAGTTGGACGTGGGTGTTGCGTGGTGTCAGGCGGCTGGAAGATGCCGGTGCTCGGTTACGAAATGACGTCACAGGAGTTGTGTCCAATGTACAGCACAGTCGACTATATGATGGGTGGACAGCCACATGGCTGGGAGAAGCACTCCAGTAACCAATACTACGGGCCTGTGGTGCGCAGTCCGCCACAGGAGGCGCGGCCTGTCGTCACATACAATAACGAAGGTTTGTTGACACCACACTAAGTTCACGTTTTATTCGCACGTTTGTCAACATATTGATGTGTCGGTAATATTTGCATAAAATAGGCAAAAGAAATTAGCAACCTAGCTGCGTTTTAAAATAATGATGACTTCAAATCGTATTTTCGTCAATTTCTGCGTTTTTATCTATGTTTTTAGCTCCTTGTTGTAATCTATGTTGATAACGGCTGACACTTTATAAAGAATGATGTATGGTTAATTACTATTTTCGTTATCATGTAGATTTCAGTGCATGATGTCAGCCCAACAAATGGATTCAGATTTCTTTGTAGATCACAGAATAATGAGTTTCTATACTACTACAACGACAACAGTTGAATGGAATATATGCTATGACATAAACAGTATTCATTCACATGTAAGAACGACGCATTTAAAGTACCAAACTTTAAATTTTATTGGGTCGACCTATCATGAATATTTAACTACTTTTTACTATAGTAAACTGGCTGAACTAAATCCAAATAACAGGGATATATGAATATAAGTGACTAAAGTATTACAACAAAGAATTGAAACTTATTCGGATGAAGTATTGGGTGAAGCGCCCATTAACTGTTAAAGGAACCAAGACATCCTTGGAAAACCTTTATTTAAAAGTTGTAATCCTTCCAAACCCTTAAAACCTTTTGAATTCTATCTGTTCATTTAGTAGGTATATCAGATAATGTCTAGTATTACATAATCCTTTCTTTCAATATCTAAAATTGGTGTTCTGTGGCTTGTGTAAAAACCGTCCATTTGCGACCACCTAAAAAAAGTTACCTACAATTTCTTCCTCAATTCTGTTTATACTTAAAATACACTTAAAGTATTTTAAGTATCGTAACAAGATTAGTTATTAGCATTGTTGACAAACATTCTATCCTTACCATTTCACACGTTACGGGTCAAAGCGAGATTACAAAGATGACCCTATTATTTTCAGTTAAAACAACTTAAAACAGCTTACAACTGTCATACTTTACATTTACGAGTAAATCTTATATAGGTGTCGAGATATGAATCCCGCTTCTTGAATGTGATTGGTCAAACTCGATATCAGTTAAGGTTAAAGAAAGATAAACCTCTCACTTGTATACTTTTGATGTAGGTACACGCGTTCTAGGTCAATAGAAATATCTACTATTTTGAATGTTCGAAATATCATCAAAAAATTGTAGACCACACTGTACACTATGGATGCATTAATGTGACTTGATTTGATTTGATCCTCAGTAATAAATCTATTGTTATTTTACATCATAAGACATTAAAAAAAGTAAACACCCTGTAACGGTAAGATTTTCTTGGATAAACTCAATATTTTTTCAAATGCGTATGTTCAAATTATAGATTACTAAACTTGTTAAGTACCAAATAAGTAAAATATATATAAGATTTTCTATTTGAGAAACATTCTCAATGAATAGGTAATAGTCTGTGCTGGTATTTTTAATAATGCCTATGTATTTACGACCAAAGTAGGTACACTTATATATTACTAGTATTACTACACAACAATAATAAAAACAGATATAAATCAGTCAATAAAGAATTATATTATATTAAAACATAAGCAATATTAATTAATGTACTCGTATAGTTTTCTCAATAATATAATGAATTATACCTGCAGACATGTCATGTATAATTTTTCCGCGTTTTGTTGCCTCCATTGTGCTGTGTCTTGACGTCGATGGTTTTTACGTGCTGCAGTCCTGTCCTTGTCACCTGATTAACGCTAAAACATAGCATAAGCAAGCATTTGTTTATAAATTAGAATGTCCAATAAGGAATAAAATAAAAGGATTAATAAATTATGAATGAATATTGCAGTGTAATGTAATTTAAAGATGTGTTTTTAGGAAAGTAGAATTGATCCACAACGATACTTAACCGTTTTGAACGTAGATGTCGTTAAGAGATGGTAAATAAAGAAATTGTATTTAGTCCACCAGTTAAATATTAAAAGTTCATAAGTGTGTTTTCGATTACTTAAAATAAAATGATAAAACATAGGTTAGGTATATTTTAAAATCTTCAGAAACTGTCTCAGGCCCCACATTAGGCCTTTTTGTTGTGGGGGAAAATCATTCAATGGCTTCTCCCGCCTTGGGCGAGGCGAGAGGGAGTGTCAGACTCTTACTGACTAAAAACCACCCCGTCCCTACTCCTGCTTTTCGAGCCGGAGCCCCGGTAACCCGCTGGGCGGTCCGCAGCTCCGGACCCACTACACATTAGGCCATAGGAGAACCGCACAGGACCAGTTATCATAAAACTGAATCTCTTATACGTCTAACACATTGGGTTTCCTCGCGAAAATAATTGGGGGGTACCTAGATTTTGGTCTAGAATAACACATAGGACACTTCTCATCCCACGGGCAATGCCGCTGTCAGAAGCTAGTTATAGTATACCTAATTATGTATCCTGAATTAATATCTAACTTAACATAAGTTTTATCGTTGTTACAGACAGTGACATGCAGCTAGAGACGAGCAGTAGTGAGGCGAGTGCGGCGTCCTCCGCGGCCCTGTCGCAGCACTGCGCCATCTGCGGGGACCGCGCCACCGGCAAGCACTACGGGGCCTCCTCCTGCGACGGCTGCAAGGGATTCTTCAGGCGAAGCGTCAGGAAAAACCATCTATATACGTGCAGGTAAGTTTTTTACCTTAAGTATATTACATATATTTTACCAAAGTCGTGGTAGCCCGAAGCTTGTGAACGGTGTGTTACGTTTGGTATGTTTGACCCTTCTAGATATGAATAATGTGTAAAACTCAGGGTCTAAAGATCTACAGAATTCACACCCAAAGAAATGTAAATCTTAAGTCATTGCCCAACAGAAAACTATTGAAAAACACAAAACCTCCGCTTATATCGGTAAACATTGATCACAATACACAAAGTACCTTCATTATCTACATACATCTACTTTCATTATCTATAAAAATAATACCAATTTAAAAAGACATAAATATGTAACGCGACACCAGAGTACGCAGATAAACAGTGGACCAAGTGGCTCAGTTCTAATAGGCTGTGACATATCATGATAGATAACGCCTAGCCCATCTACTGACGAGGACTTAGCCAATTGACCACGTAGACACAACAGCATATCAAGGTATCCTATGACAATCGGCTGACTGGCGGGATGGCTGCCAACCTCGTCAAAACAATTCTTTTGATATGATCCTTTTCCAACTAATTGTTGTTCCCCGTGTTTGTAAATACAGGATACGAGAGAAAATTCTAGTGTGCAACTAGAAAAATTACACTTGAGTTTCAACTTTATTACACAAAGTTATGGTTGAAAATCTATTACAAAGATTGGTGTAGATTGATGTGCTGGCGTCCGCTCGATAATCGATGTTTTTAAACTAGTATGTGAACGAAACAATTTTGACCGAATGCTGATTGCGTTCATCAGCCGTGACCTTGCAATAGTAGTAGATATAAAAACACACCATTTATTTGATTACGATCCTTGACATAAAATTGGTTTGGGTTTCCGTGTATTCCTCAGTTGTGTAATAGTATGAAATATGGATAATGTAACTATGAACTATTAAATAGCAACATTACGCATTGTCCAAATAGGTAAGCTATGGTCGCAAGCCCAACTAATACTACGTTTGATCCACTTGGGAATTGAGACGCCTTCCTCGCTAAACGCGCTTGCGACTGCACGACAAACGGGGTAATTAGGTAATATGCATGTTCTAAATTATGTACGAAACGTTGTTCCTGCCAATAAAAGTGTACTCCCTTCCAGAGAATTTTAATAAAGATCCGTCATCAGCTGGATTCAGGTATCCCTGATACCACTGCCTCTGAGCTCGATCTTCAAGCCTTCGTATCCAATAACACATAAACACGTTGTGATTTATTATGATAAATGTTACAAAAACATTATGTAATAAGTACCACACCCGTTTACCACACAGGTCTAGTGAAGTGTCGCAGATTCACGATTACGTCAAAGCTAATCTTATCCAAATATTGAATTGTTCAAATATAATCATATCTTCAAGTCATCGTTGCCGAGCACACGCTAATAGCACACATCAAGTTACTTTTTTATTATGTTTTTCGCAAAAATATTGCCATAATGACATCGTTCAAGTACTTATAATGCTAATAAAATAAAAACTATTGAACCAATCTGAAACAAATTTGTATGGGACCACAACTAATTCGCGTCGAACATAAAAGAATCACGCAAATCGCTCCATAAACCTGGACGTAATCGGTGTACATACATAGAAAAAAAAACATACCGGCTGAATTGAGAACCTCTTTTTGGGAAGTCGGTTAAAAATATCCAAAAAGGACAAGTGGAAGATTTTTGGCTCTTCGAATAACATTCTATGTTTCTCTTTTTCTGTATTACTCATTGGGGTGTTTCCATTTTTTACAGAACGTTGGGTTTTCTCACTCTTTTTTCCAATATTAATAGCTGCGGAACGAGCTTTTTATAATGCACAAATTCTTCATCGACGCTACGACTGGAAAACCCGAAATCCAAAACCTTATAGTCAGTAAACGAGACTTAATTAGGAAATAGTTTTACAAATGTCTTACATCTGCTATTACTATGACAATGTCACAGACCACGGCTATCTCTATATTGTTTAACAAAATGAACCAGTTTTGCTTATCTCGCTGTCACTTGCGGATTCCCGAGTGCACTTGTGAAACTGGTGAATGACACGAGTTGGCAAGTCTCTGGCATTCCCTCACTGGTGGGAACCTCTCAACCTCAGCTGAAGCTGGGAGTGCGCCAGCTACGCTATTCTGTAATTGTCAATACGAAACATTCGAAGTGAACTCGATGGTAAGCGATCTCGATGATAAGATATACATATAAGAAATACATGCTACTATTAAGTTTATACTAAGGCCTATAAGGTTTAGGTTAAGGCCTGAAAAACGCCGTAAAGCTGGTACATAATATTTAAATTAAGAACTGTGTGTAACTTGTAGGTACCTTAACATTCAAATAAATATTTTGAGTTTGAGTTTGGTATTCTCGCCCGTCATTGGTCGCGATTATTCTCACTACAAATGACATGGCGGACCGCGATCGAGCTCTTTCGAATGTTTCGATTGAAAATTTCAGAATAGCGTAGCAGACTATAAATTCGGGAGTAGATAATAGTATATGAGATAGAGATTGGTTGGAAAAATTACGTCACCAATAAAATAACAACTGATACTATTGGTGTTTACATAGCCATCCATTCGTTTTGTTATTATTTCTTATTAATAGTGATTAGCGGTGTGGCAATACCTCTTGCAGTTTTCAATACTCCATTCCATTTTGATAATAAACAATTCTGTATGATTATTATCGAAGTAAAAAGTACTCCCTAAAAAGGAAGTTTTACTTCTAATTCGGGAAGCGTCTTTCAAATCGATTCAATTCGACCGGCAACGCAGCTGTGACTCCTCTGGTGTTGCGAGTGTCCATGGGCGGCGCTTATCGCTTACCATCGGACGACTCTTCTGAAAGTATGCCCCACATTCCATAAAAAAATCTGGAAGCATCTATCGAATTAATCCTGTAGCTTCGTAGCCTTTTAATACAAACCATCAAATATTTCCTCATTCAAATATTAGTAAACATTTACATATAACTAATTAGTCCTACGTACATACATAATGTGCACAATTCAGTAGGTATCATATAGTTACGTCAAAATATGTTTGTCGGTAAGTATATAGAATGCGGTTTACCGTGAGTTCTGACAAACTAGTTTCCTCTTAAGTATGATCTTGTTTTTGTGTGAGCTACGTCTTTACGTCAATAAATTGATGTGCCTACTTATATACAATATAGTAGGAAGGTTTCTTACCTGTTATGTTGGTAAAAACAACTAAAATATGTTTTTGTAATGGTATAAATTTTACCTTGAAGTATAGTGCGCAGTGTCCTTTCTGAAATGCAAGTTAATCCTATCGTATATGTTCTGCCTCAACAATGTTTCTAAGATTAAGACCACCACAGATAGGGCCCAGTAGGGCTGATGCTGACCAGGAGCTGCGGACTGCATTGTGGGTTACTGGGGCTCTGGCTCGAAAAGCAGGAGTAGGAACAGGGTGGTTTTTAGTCAGTAAGAGTCTGACACTCCCTTTCACCTTGCCCAGGGCGAGAGAAGTCATTGGATGATTTTCCCCGCGCAAAGAAAGTCTATGAATTTGTGGGCAACTGCAGACTTATAAACGCTAAAAAAAACTGTAGATCTACAGTCACATAATTCACCTTATATTCATAGAGATGTCTTCTAAATCCACATCTTTTGATAATCATTATGTAACCATAATCTCATGGCCTCAGCTTACCACAAAACAAGACAACTTTTTATATGTATTAAATATGTTTTTTTCCAAACGAATGGTATATAAATAATTAGCTTCTGCCAGCGTCTTTATTCGCATAATTTGGTGATTCTCGTCATTTCCTTTCCCGTGAAAAGTAAGGAAAATCCTCTCAGTTCTCCCCTACATAGCTTAAGGAACATACCTACATCCCAAGTTTTAGCTTACTAAGTCCAGTTGTTTTGGCTGTGCGTTGTCAGTCTGTCAGTTTGTCAGTCAGTCACTAACGGAAAAGTTTTATATGTATGTAGGTACCTATAATGAGATAATGATCACAAATATCACGATAGTTTAAATAGATAGCCATAGAAACGTAAATACCCCGAATTCAATATATTTTTAGACACCATTGACGTATGTTTTATGCAAATTATGATTTTTTATAACCTTCAGCGAGTAGGTTATTAAATATTATGGTCAATTTTGTAGGATTATAACTTTTTTTTTGCTGTTTAATAATTATGGCAGCCTATTAGCTTTACAATAATAACCCGTGTATTGATTTATTACAAACACGACGGGTTTTTAGAAGAGATAAATAACTTTTTAGCAACTCAATAGCCTTGGGCCTTAAACATGAATATATTTTTTTATATAAAGCGTTGCTCCACACTAGGATTTTCTCCTGTGTCGTGGGTGCGTTTACAAACATACAAGTTCACATACACATGACACCCAGACCCGAAACAACAATTTGTGGGTCACACAAGGCGTTGTTCCATGCAGAAATCCAATCTGAGATTTTAGTACGAGTTTTAACGTGATCGAAACGAGAGTGCGTTCGGCGCTGTCATTGGTTGATTAATTCGAACCGACCAATAAGAGCGCCGAACGCGTTCTCGTTTCGGTTTCGTTAAACGTAAAGCAAACTCGTACTAAGGGTACTGTTGCCTAGCCGCCGCGCCAACCGTGCAGTCAAATATTATGAAACGTTAATTAATGATTAAAAATGTGTATTTGTTACAGATTCAGCAGAAACTGTGTGGTGGACAAAGACAAGAGGAATCAGTGCAGATACTGTAGACTAAGGAAATGTTTCAAAGCTGGGATGAAGAAAGAAGGTGAGGTTCAATAAGATTTTAGATCTGTTACACCACTGTTTAAGTTCCTGCTAGATTAACTGACACATTTATCTTAGTATATACGTCTAAATTGTCTACCAGTTGGATTAACTGAAACTCAACCAGATGTGGATAAACTGTGCCTAAGTTGAGTTGTTTAGTTTCCGAAGAAACGAAGTCCCAAGACCCATGACATATCATCTAGGCTCCGTAAAATTACACATGATTTTACAATATCTTTTTTTTTTATTTATGTAAGGTTCAATAGAATTTAGAACTACATATTATAATTATGGTATTTAACATTAAAAACCTTTTGCGTCCCTTCAAAATGAAATAAATTTATAACAATATATTTTATTTAATTATCCCTATTTGCTCTTGAACCAGCCAATAGTTCACCAACCTGTATTATCTGCCGACGATAATACTTTAATTGTTTAATTACCTTATTTATTACTTGTATAGGATTATACATTAAGCAGTACTTCGATTACCTATGTACATATATGCAGATATTCGAATAACTTTTTACTTAAATCTTGACTATATCAATGAAAAAATCGCATGAAAATGCGTCTAGTATTATAGGAATATGAGCTGCTAATATTGTTGTAAAGCTACTAAATAAAAATATAAAAATAATATGTTGCATTCTTTGTAGTCTACTAGTGTCTATTTAAAGCCTTCTATACCCTTAATACGAGTTTGATTTACGTTTAAAGTAATCAAAACGAAAGCGCGCTCGGCGCTCTGATTGGTTGGTTTATTTAAGCCGGCCAATCAGAAAGCCGAACGCGCTCTTGTTTCGGTTACTTTAAACGTAAAGCAAACTCGTACTAAGCGTACCGTATCTACCGTTATAGAAAAAATTAAAACATTGATTTTCCCCCAAAATAAATATGTAAATTGCGTCATCTTAATAAATAATTAATTCTACCGTAAACTAAATAAATGTCTATGTCACCACCACAACATATTTTAGTTGTTATTCACCATATGTCGTAAATACGCACACAGATTTACTGGAAACTAATCTAAATTTACCTACATTTACAAGTTTAATTAATTCAATTCATTTGAATCGGTTCACTTATAGTCATATTGTGTCCAGTTACGTCGGTCCCCAAGCTGAGTAACTGTTCACAAATGTAGGTAATTGACGTTCGGGACTTCGAATATTTTTGTTTCACATTTTCCGTATTCCTACGACTAGGTATATTCTTTGAATTACATAAAATTAAGTGAAATAAACTAAAATATAATTGTACTTAAACAAAATAGCTTCACTAGAGGAGTGACTGACAGATAGACTTTTTTTTATATTGTAATATTTGCTTTGACGTTCAAAAGTGCCTTACCGGTCTATTTGAAATACATAATTTTGACATTAACTTCGACTATTGAGTTAATAGCTCTTGTTTTCACCAGGACTAGTTTTTACCCACAAGTCTCACATTACATCTATCACTGTAACGAAATCTATCAAAATCGGCTCAGCAGTTTACGACATGAAAGCGTAACAAAAATTGCTTCACACTTAACCACATTAGGATACGTCATTCCATATTATTTTCCCTAAATAATATATTTTTAGGAACCTAACCTATGACCATATATTGGAATACAAATGATTTCATTCATATTTATTAAACGTAAAATAATATTGTCACAGTAGTGAATGACTAATGAAATAACCTAACGTTTATTAATCACCTTTCTTTATACATATAATAATATATGTATATAGGTGCTATATAAAACTAGGGTTTCCAACCTTTTTCTGGTCAAGTACCACTATTATAATTCTTGTTATGTTACATTTTTCATGTGGTCACACGCTTATTTTGCTCATTCACTCATAAAAATAGTGACTTTAAAATTTGAGATTTAACTCATGGTATTTATTATACAGGTGTGACTACACCTTCGTATTTGTGTATTTATGTTTGCCTTCTGCGGACCTCTAGTGGTCGTCGCAACACCGGGTCGGGAACCACTGAAAGTAACCACTGATACGTAAGGTATCAGCTATGACGTATAATACAGGCAAAAGTAGTACTTTAATATGTATGTATGTTGCAGGAAAATTAAGTTATCAGGGATTTTACTAAATACGTAGAATACAAGAAGCGTTGGTAGTAAGATGTAGTTAATTATTGAGAATTTTAGATATCTACAGGAATATCGTGGCGGAAAATCCAGTATTCTTATTTAGTTACAACAAACAATCTTAGGTCTTAATCGAGACAAATAATCATGAAGCCAATGAGTCGATTTTCACGTTAATTTCAAAATTTTGGATAATAACTTAGATAATACCAGAGTACTTTTTACCTTTTACTTGTTTGCCAGTAATAATGTAATGTTTATTCATTATGATTGTTGTTATTCTTCCAGCGGTGCAAAACGAGCGGGATCGTATAAACTGCAGGCGGCCGTCGTACGAGGAGCCGACACAGGCGAACGGACTGTCAGTCGTGTCGCTACTCAACGCAGAGCTGCTCAGCAGGAAGGTTATAGATGAGGTGAGTGGAGATATCATTCCTTTGTGAGATCAGGGCTGGGATAGATGGGTAATCGATTAGACAGATTAACTGGGGCCTTAGTCTGCTATTGGTTGGAGCTGGTTGGCTGGTTGGAGCTATACAACCTACGTAGCTCCGTCCCTCTTGCACTGCTCAATGATCGACCATTCTGACACAATTGTAATAGCAGACTAAGGCCCCTGATGATACGCAATCGGTTCGAATGACAAGTAATCAAGTACAGAGCAAGCCTTTGAAAAGGTGGTGGTGGGGACCAATTTTAGTAGTGAAAAGACCATTGTTTAGTTCTTTTTTTCTATTTAGCCTCGATATCATCACCCAATCTAATTGGCCAAATTGTCCAAGCGAATTATGGCAATAGACATAAATAGGATTCACAGGTTTCATGATTAAAATAAAACTATCATAATATTTTTACAGACAAACAACATAACAGAAGCAGAGATAAGCAACTGCAAGTTGGCGAAAATAAACGACGTATGTGACTCTATAAAGCAGCAGCTGCTGATCCTGGTGGAGTGGGCCAAGTACATCCCGGCCTTCACGGAGCTGCACCTGGACGACCAGGTGGCGCTGCTGCGGGCCCACGCCGGGGAGCATCTACTGCTGGGCTGCGCGCGCCGCTCGCTGCATGTCAGCGACGTACTGCTGCTCGGGAATAATTGCATCATTACTAAACATAATATTGGTATGTTGCTGTCTAATTTAAAGTACCTTTAACTGATGAGTATAGGTATATGGAAGGACTTATGACTGTTGATGGAGAAAGTAGTATGTAAGATTCGTAGCAATTGGCGTCCTTTGTCTCTGCCTACATAATATCTGGAAAACAGACGTGAGGTTATGTATGTATGCTCTCTAGAGTCTGTAGACTCTTAACGACATATTTGTAAAGCAGATTACTGTTATTAGCAAATAAAGTATGGAAAACCCAGGATAAGATGAACAATAAAAGATAACAATGACTCCTGACTACTCAAAACTATACCAATATTACATAGAGTATGGAATTGTGCCAAATATATTATGAAAACAAGCTATCACAGTTTAACTTATACCATAATTAACGAAAAGTAAGTTTTACATATAAGTATCAGTGACATCCTATATCCTTACACTCTCGTAAAACTGTAAAATCCCATATATTCACATTTATTTATTTATTATTGAATTTGCAGACGGGCGCATGGACATAGACATCAGCATGATAGGCATGCGCGTGATGGACGAGATCGTGAAGCCGCTGCGGGAGATCGACATCGACGACACCGAGTTCGCGTGTCTCAAGGCCATCGTGTTCTTTGATCCTAGTGAGTCACATAGCACCTATGTTTGCTATCATAATCAGCATCAGCGAGAAGACTGTCATCTGTCCTTCATAACACTTAATTCTACACCCTAAGCCTATGGTGATATAACAAGCGATAAGCGCGCGTTTTGATAACGTGTGCTTACAACTATGTTCAACGCCCGCCTACAGGCGGATCGCCTAAATAATGTGTTTGTAAAATGCATGTAGTATTAGTAAGTGCGTGCTCCATCGTAGGCCGCATCATCACTTACCATCAGGCAGAATGGGATAGCGGCCAAACGTCAACCCGTCAAACATAAAAAAAAACGTTTGACATGTGCACTTGTTTACTTGTCTTGTGACACTTCGATAGCTGATTTCATTAGTCTTAACGTTTCTTCATTATCATCGCAAATGCTCAACATTCTTCCTTAAATGTTCACTATCCACAGACGCGAAGGGTCTCTCCCAGCCGCAGAAGATAAAACAACTCCGCTATCAGATACAAATCAACCTAGAAGATTACATCAGCGACAGGCAGTACGATGGCCGCGGTCGCTTCGGCGAGCTACTGCTCTGCCTACCCCCCCTGCAGAGCATCACGTGGCAGATGATCGAACAGATCCAGTTCGCCAAGCTGTTCGGAGTGGCGCACGTCGACAGCTTGCTGCAGGAAATGCTGCTTGGAGGTCGGTTACCGGTCATTCTAATAAAGTATTATTATATAGAAACAACTAAATTAATTATCATGTTATCGGCTTACTCACGTAACTGTTTGACGAGGAACTCGACTAGTTTCAAGCCATGCTAGAGGCTCATATTCATGAGCAGCATTCCGCGACACACGACGCAGCGATTGTCGCGCTGCTACTGAGTAAGCCGATAACATAATAATTTAGTATGTCTCTCGAAAGTTATAATAAAATTATAGAAACAACTAGTTTATTTTTGCGTCAAAGAGTAGAAACACATTGACACCAAGTTTATAATATTAGTAGGATAGTAGCTACTCTCGAGCAGTTTCACCCACTATTGGTCGTAGCGTGGTGTTTCATAGCCTATAGTCTTCTTCGGTAAATGAACGATCCAATACAAATTTTAATAACCGTATTAAAACCAGTAGTTCCGTAGATTAACGCATTCTATCGCTTCTAACAAAACTCTTCAGCTTTATAATTTTAAATTAAATTAGATTATACATATAAGTATTTTGTAACATTTTTTAAATAACTCTCTCATAAACCATAAAACATGTACATTCGTAACTTCAACTAATGTCTTGCGCAGGGGCATCAACAGAAGCGGCCATAGAGGAGCCTTCTCCCGAGGGTGCAGTGGACGCGGCGTCACCAATGTCCTCGGCATCCTCCCCACCACTCGTTCCCCAACTCCCACTACCGGAGCCCAGCTTCCTGGAACCCTTCAAGCAGGAACCCAACATGTGAGCATCATACTGATACATCATCTTCAATATGGGGCCCAAAACAGGGCCGGATTAACCCCGCGGGGCCCACTAACAGTGACATTTTCGCAGGCCCTTGATATAATGTTTTAATCACTTGCCTGCTGATGATTGAAGCAATAGAAAATACATTGTCGCGTGGATTCACGCAATTATGTTAAATTTCGAGTGACCTGGGCCCCGATCCGGTTAATCCGGCTCTGAACTAAAATCTATCTTTATAACTTAAACACGAATTTATCATGCCAATACCAAACCCAACATATTTGTAATAATAAAATTCTATCCTATAACTATTGGTATAAAAACTATTTTATATTGTACTTTACAAATATGCCCAAAACTGGTACTGGTATGAAACTATTGTGATTTGCTAGACACGTGCAAATTCATATAATACATTTTATTGTTATGTAATCGATACTTTTATATCGATTTATTTTGTAATCGATTCTTTTACTATAAATATTTATCGTCTGGCAAATCATAAAATATCAGGTGGTTGTCTATGCTTATGAATTTTAGATTTTATATACTGTTATACAATTTAATCTTAAGAAACGTAATACTACTTCCTTCAAATTAATTCTTCATTGAAACTTGGCAGTTAATTTCAAATGAGAAGTATTTACAATGTTCTTGCCTTCCCAATATATTTTGAACAAACACAAAACTAATGAATAGATCTCATTAAATGAATGAATAGACTGTAGTGCCTTCCATAATGTGCCCTTCTGCCTACCCTTCGGGGATTAAAAGGCAAGACTCAGTGCCTTATAGCAATATTGATGAAATTATTTAAATCATAATATTATTATGTCTACAATTTACTCCTTATTTTTATAATAACTATCGTAAGATATACTAAATTAACTAAAAATAACGTTTTATTCACGTAAATAATACTGAGAAGCTATTTTTAGTTAATTTACTCCTGTATACCAATAACTACGTAAAATCTAAAACACGTTGTAATTTGTAAAATGTTAACATTCGTAAATGTTCCATGTGAAACACGTTGCGCTCTCTTGATTAATACATGCAAACACAAATACTAACATAGAAGAAATAACACAAATAAACTGTCAACTAACAACATGTAAGGACAATGAAACGAGAATATACCAAACTTTCTTTACCTTTTAAACATCCTCTGGACTTTCACAAATAATTAAAGACCTAAATATGCCAAATTGGTCCAGCTGTTATTGAGTTTTAATTAACGAACAGCAATTGATTTTTATATGTTTAGAAGATATTGTAATTGATATTGGTCATTGGTATGAAAATGTGTACCTTATGTATGCTCCATTAGGTACACACATGATAAAAATCCCAGTCTAGGGTAACATTTTTTCTCTCGTCTCATTGTTCTTACTAAACAAATCGTGGTGGTTCGGTGACGGTGGCCATATCCTAACTCTGGGCGAAGGAATTATGTAAACAACATTATAGATAACATACAATCGTTTGTCCAGGAGCCCCGAACACAATACCAGCATGCTGAAGTCTGCAGACATTACACTGTTATAGTGACATACAGACACCACGCTTTTGTAGAACGAACGCTCTTGGAATATTCCAGAATGAAGGCAATTTGATTATCTATGCGTATGCATTTGAAAACCGTTATCGAAATGGTTATTTGAAATTTGTAACACTGAAAAAAATGTTCTTTCGAACTTGACACGCTCTATTATTTGGGTTTATTTTTATAAGGAGCAATAGGTGTTAATTTGTGCACCTGTGTCTTCGTAATGGAAAGGTTTAAGTGTAAGTAATATTGAATTAAAAATATAGATTGTCTCTTGCCAGCCAAGGTAATGAAACGCTTGGAAAACTTTCGCGCAAATCATTTGGGTGTTATTTTTCAAATATTTTTTTCAGTGTATTTTTGTTTTATATGTATGTACCTTGTATATTATATTATGAATGACTGTCTATAAAATTACAAAAATCGACTACATATTTTATGTAATCAATTCAATCATTATTAATTTTCTTGCTGTTATCCAAAGTTATTGTTTGGTTACTTTAAATCGTCGGTTTTTATGTAATTTTATTGTTTATCCCTAATTAGAATAAGTGCCTTTGTGAATAAGATTAAGAGTGTAAACAGAATCGAGCATATCGCTGTATTGGGCAGAAATAAATTGCAGCTTTAAAGTAAGAAAATTGCGGGAAATGCAATGACATAAAGTATATAAGAAAATAGCCATAGATATGTAATGTATATAAAATATGTAACTTTTATAAAATATCGAACAATTTTTATGAAATATTTATATACAAAATGTTTAGATGTTAACTTTTTGTGCCTGTATTTTATATAATTGTTTTTGTGTGTAGGTGTAGGAGGAGCGTTTGCCAATTTTTTATATAAACTTATTATATTACTAACTTTACGGACTGTAATGCTACTCAATTTTATGTTTGTATAGGTTTCGGACTATCTCTGTCATTTTAAAGTAAATTATAATGACAGAGATACATTTTAGAGCATTTTAAAGTTGAGTGGCGTTGTACAGTTCGGTGATAAAAGTAGGTGTCGGATTCTACAAGTGATGTACATCTGTCTCGGCTGTGTTACACCGTAACAAACTTAAGGAAATTATTTACATGCCCGCACTTGTTGAACTTTTATACTATTTTCTAGATTAATATCTTAATTTATTTGGTGTCGAGTCAAAATTGAAGCGTGGTACCGCGCTCTAGTATTCGGACTATGTAAGTTACCACGATAGAAACAAGTAGGTGATGGTATTATAAGAAACCAATAGAAAACGTTATTGACAGTTAGGTAGGCGTAAACATATGATTTATAGGCATTTTATCTCGATTATATTTACATAGAATTATATATATACAAGTGATTTTGTACGTGTCTACACGTGTATTGTATGACACTGTTATGTAGGTGAACCATTTGTTAATAAATGCTCAAAGTAGGTATGTTATATTTCATTGTTACTCGATTGGTGTATACCGTTATGTGGTGAAAGTTACTCTTTGCGTATGAACTATATCATGGGTTAAAAAGTCGTAGAATTTATTGTCATTTAAGTTAAGAAATAGGTGCCTTATTGTCCTATTGAGGTGTACTGTTGAAAATGTACATACTATGTTATGAATTTTAGTAGAATATATTTTAATAAATAATGTTACAAAAATATGTTGTTATTATTTATTTGGTCGTACTATTCCTACCCTAAACACGAGGCTTCTGTTACAAATAAGTCGGGAGCCTGGCTAACATAGATCTGCGCACAGAAAATGACTTCTAAAACATACATACGCGGAAAAATTCTCTTCTCTGCGCCACTATGCTCAATCTCAAGGGAAAACTGATCATGCTATTACATAAACTGCCGCACTCAGAGACATTTAATGATTACTTACTATTCCTTAGTAACAATTTTGTTCCGAAAACAATTGCTAAGGACTGTGTTAAGTAACCATTATAGGACTCTGAGCACGGTGGAAAAACAATCAAAGATCCAAATCAAGAAGATAAACTCGTATAATTAAAAGCATACAACTAGTAAAATATAAGATAAATAATCACTAAATTGGTTCAGTCACCGTCCGAAGGTTTCTTCTCGACGTCCATGTAGCCTTGCCGGCTGGTGCCTCGATTCTTGCAGTATAGGAACACCACTGAAATAGCGGACACCGCAGACATGGCCAGCAGTGGGATGTACACCGGGAACATTGCCTAGTGAACACTATACAACGTGGACTCGTCCTCACAACGCTCTTGTATATATCTAAAGAGTATAATAAGTATATAAATCATATTCAATTCGTATACAAGAAAATCTCTTGACAATTATTTTGACGGGTGACATGTAATGTAATGTGGTAATGCTAGAAAAGTTTCGTGAAAAATGTTTTCATTACATTTTCTAACTATGGCCGGCTGCCGAGAACTCTTTGAACAGAAGGTTTAGGTAAGAAGTCAGACAAAACAAATATGATGTAGAATGGCAGTTACTAGTTAGGCAAGATTGGGAGACAAATCTACATTAGCTAGGCTAATAAGCCAAGAGGTGCCTGCAACCACCAATTTACTTCCTAATGAATCTCCAAACCCTACCTAGCAAATAAACAGCGACCTAATGAGTTAGGAAAAGTAATTATTTCTAGTAAACCAGATGAACTTAAAAATACTTAGGTTCACATTAACACTCAAAGAATTTTGTATATTCTCGAAGTGGGCACGATGAAATGAATGTTCAGTTCAGAGGGTTAAAAATGAATCCACTACACGCAAGCCACTCTCATGCCTGTACATCAATTTAAAAAAATATCTCTACACGGGGTGTGAAAGGGAGGTTAGGTTACGTTAGATAGGGAGGTTAATTATAATTTTTTGACTAGGATTTTTGAGACATTTTAATATTTAAAGGATTCGTTGAAATATGTCGACGAAAATATACCATTTATTGGCTTTTCTCGTCCCAGGGACCCGGTCTTAAGCCGATATTTAATAATAAAAGTAATTTTAAATAAAAAACAAATGAAGATATAAAATTTTAATGTCCTTAACAAAATATTATTATAAACTACAATACAGTCAACAAATTAAAAGCTACCCAAAATCTCGAGATACATTTTACAAATGGGTAGTTTATCACAGTCTCTTACAACATCACTACGACCAAAAATATAAACATTGTGGGACATATATTAATTTTGAGAACAAAACGATAAAATTTACATTAAATAAAAAGTCTTTAAATTAGTTTCGAGACCATTTAGAATTTTGACTAGATTTAATTTTGGATTGTAAGGAAATATGCGTTTTAAATGCGCTTTAGATATACTGTGACTAGTGTTGGGTAAATAGCCGGCTACTTTGAGTTATTAGCGATTATAATCCATTAATAGCCATTAATAGCCTAGCAATGGATGATAACCCTGCTATTAATGTATAGTTAGAAAAATAAATGCTTTTTTTGTTTTATTGTAAAATCTGTGGGTGTAAACATAAATTGGGTGCGTGTACGCAGTGTGATGCAACATATTGTTATTGTTTTTATTTATTTTCACTATTTGTATATGAAAAAGTGTTAATAATAAAATAAATAGGTACACATTTTTCGGGAAATTCAGTTTTGTTAATTTAGAGATCCAATACTATAAAAAAGATAATTACTATTGACACATCGCTTTGTGATTTAACCATCTACCTAATTAGTTACTTGACTTAATAAAGCGAGTTAAATAGGTAGGTGTATTTTACCTATAAAATAATTTTAACCGATACGTAAAAATGTAAGGTACATTAAGTAAGTTAGTTATTAGCTATTTTGAGTCGATAGTAGGTAACATGCATGCGCACTTCCGACGTTTGGCTCCTAAGTTGGAACGGACGGGGGCTGCACTTAAGCGGCTCCAGCCCAACCGCTGGGGGCCAAACGCCTCCTGCCGGAGGTTGTACGCGGGGATCGTGCGGTCCATGGCCCTCTACGGCGCCCCTGTGTGGGCGCCGAACCTGATGCGGCGGCCAGCTCGGGCGCTGCTCACGTCCCAGAGGGTCATGGCCATCCGGGTGATCCGTGGATATCGCTCGATCTCCGGGGAGGCGGCGAACCTCCTTGCCGGATTACCGCCATGAGATTTGGAGGCGAAGGTGCTTGCGCGCGTTTTCTGTTTGCGCGCCGACGCGCGTCGCCGGGGCGAAACTCCGCTGCCGCGCCAAATTAGTGCGTGGCGGGATTAGCTCCGGCGCGATCTCATGGCGGAATGGCAGCAACGACTGTCGCAACCGAGGGCTGGGCTCGCTGTCATTGCAGCGATAAGTCTCCTCTTTGAGGAGTGGCTTGAGAGGCACCACGGCGTCCTCACCTACCGCCTGACGCAGGTGCTTACCAGACATGGGAGTTTCGGTAGGTTCCTGTTTCTGATTGGGCGGGAGGAAACGCCCGGGTGTCATCACTGCGAGGACCGCCCGGAGGACACGGTGGAGCATACGGTGGCGGTTTGCCCTGCGTGGGCTGAGCACCGCCGTGTCCTCAGGGATGTGGTCGGTGACGGTGACCTCAAGCGTCCGGCATTGGTTCAGACCATGGTGCGGAGCGAGGGGGACTGCCGTCTCCTCCTTCGTCGGCGAGCAAGGGTAGCTCGCCGCCCGACCAGAACCAGACCCGTGCGTGCGGCGCATCGCGTTCCGCGCGCGCCTGAAAGAGCCATCAGACCACCACAGATGGGGCCCAGTAGGGGTGATGCCTGATCCGGAGTTGCGGACTACCTAGCGGGTTTACCGGAGCTCCGGTTCGAAATGCAGGAGTAGGAACGGGGTGGTTTTTTGTCAGTAAGAGTCTTAAACTCCCTCTCACCTCACCTAAGGCGAGAGAAGTCATTGGATGATTTCCCCCCGGCCAAGTGCGAGTCAGACTCGCCCATGAAGGGTTCCGTAGCAGCAATTAGATGACATAATATCAAAGTTATAAAATAACTTGGTTTTGCATAGTGTTTGTATGAACAACAAAGTTATATTTGCGGTTTTTGAAAATGCTTTATTTCTTAAAAACTAATAATGATATCTCGTTCAAACCAATTTTCGTTGGTAGTTTCCATTGAAATCTTCAGCATATATATTTTTTAGATTCCTCACTCTCTTATTTTAAAAGTTAGAGGGGGGGGGACACTCATTTTTCCACTTTGGAGGCGTCTAACTTTCAAACGATTGATTTTGACTAAAAACGGTTTTAGAAACCTTAATGTCTTTTTTAAAGACCTATCCATAGACACCCATCATGGATATGTTAGCTGAAAAAAATTTTTTTAATCAGTTCCAAGTATGGAGTGCGCCCCTTTAATTTTTAAATTTAATAATTTTTATTCAAAATTCGAATAGCGGTTATCCAAATACATCAACCTACAAAGTTTCAACTATGTAGTTAGGCCCAACAGTTTCGGAAATAAATGGCTGTGACATACGGACGGACGGACGGACGGACGGACGGACAGACGGACAGACAGACAGACAGACATGACGAATCTATAAGGGTTCCGTTTTTTGCCATTTGGCTACGGAACCCTAAAAAAGGTAACATGCATCCCCGCACCCCCGCACCGCAGGAAAAATAACGTAGGTATATATCACACAACTGGAATTTGGAAAACAGACCGTCAAGTATAGATACGGAAAGTGATTTTCTCATGGATTCGGAACCTTTCTATCCAACATCAGAAATCGATGAAATATCCTGTGACTGTAATGAACCTGGGGGCCTACTCCGGTTCTCGAATCTAAAGTTTCGTTTAATCTTCGGCCGTAGGTTTTATTGGTTTACTGATAGAATTACTTGAAATAACGTTTTATTTTTAATTTCATATCAAAACCTATTATTTATTTTCATTTCATTCGTTCATTTTGGTTCCCGAAAGTTCGCAATAAATAGAATTGTAGGACGAAATCTGCGAAGTTGCGGACGAAACTTCGCTTTTCGTTGAATTTGAGTAGGCCTGCAATAACAGGCCTACTTTTAAATTGCACATTTATTCTAATCTAATCTAAATCACATTTATTCAGTCTAATCTGACAGTCCTAAGCCTGAAAACCATGAAGGGAAATTTTCAATCACTAAAATAACATTAATAGCAGGGTTATCAGCCAAAATTGGCTATTAATGGCTATTAACTGCTTTTAATCGATTATTAGCCAAATGATATTAACCGGATTATTATAATTGCCCATCACTAATTGTGACATACATGCTTTGTGACTATTGCCCAGCAATAATACAAAAAATATATTTAATTATAAAAAATAGAATTGAATGTCAAACTCTCATCAGATAATCGAGTATATAGTAAAAATGTCCTTTTGTGACACTGATTTATTTATTCTTAATAATAATAATTAAGGATTTATATTATAATTATAGCACGGATATTTCTTAAACAATAATTACTCTTTAAGAGCAAATAATCTATACTTAGACTTACTTAGATTAAGGGCCTGTTTCACAATGACACAATATCTGGTAACATAGGTACCAGATCGAATATAGAGAGTAATTTGTATGAACTATCTGTCATATAAGTTTATCGGGTACTTATAAATGAAGGCGGTGAAACAGACCCGTAATTTCCTCTATCCTATATTCCTATATAAATGTGATTATATTATGCACTAGAAGTCTAGACGGATTCTTTTCTTTCTTTTTTTTTAAATTCACATGTTTATTTTCCTGTGTCGTAGTAATTTACAAACATTGTAATCAACCTGCACAATTAAGGCTGATCTTGCATGAAAAACACGAAAACAAAAACGATTATTAAAACACAAAAAAAAAATGTAGCGTTTTTCGAGAGCGTTCAGTTTACAACCCTGTATAGGTATGATGACAACTACTCAAATTCAAAACGCATAATGATACATTTGTATTAATGATGTATAGAATTATTTAGCTACATCATAATTGTTTGGGTCATATATGTAGCATAATCATAATTTCTCTAAACGAATTAACGAACAGTACGAAAACTTAAGTTTAAAAATATATCGATTAGTTGGAGTAACAATATCTTTACATATCTCTATTACTTATAAAATTCATAACCAGTCTCAAAAAGCCGTAGCCGTTTAACCCTTTAACCGCCGCAGTTGTATATAAGCAACTTAATATTTTATAGTTGCTTACATACAACTGCGGCGGGTGTATATAAGCAACTTAATATTTTATAGTTGCTTATATACAACTGCGGCGGTTAAAGGGTTAATAAACCTCTTACGTTAACTCGGTACTAGTTGGATGCAGAAGATCTAGCTTTGCACCGAGTGGTATTGACTCCTATGTAACAGAAGCCAGCATCAATCCCATGGTCTTTCAGGTACTTCAGCCAATGTAACTGCTTCATTGACGGCTTGTCTGCATCAGTCTTCACTTCGAGGAACTTTATCTGACGAAAAATATTTACTTTTGGTGATTTTTGTGTCATGACTTGTGTTTATGTTACATGTATGTGTCTTAATTGTGTGAGAGCCGAAGTATGGCTCTTCCCCAACCCTTAAATTCCTAACCGCGAAAATCCTGGCAACTCACTTGAAACGCGTCTGGTTTTTCGGGTGTCCATTGGCGCGGCGGCGATTGTTTACCATCAGGTGAAACGTCTGCTCGTTTACCGGCTTATAACATAAAAAAAAAATATAAAGATCTGGCATATGTATTTTTAACCATCCATTTTTCTAAATCACCAATCCCTAAAAGACCGGCAACGCACTTGTAACTCCTCTGATGTTAAGGGTGTCTAAGGAGTGTGCCTCTGGCTTACCATCAGGTGATCTGCCTGCTAGTTAGCCGCCCTACTCCATAAAAAATCATACAATTATTGTGTACTAGCTACTTCCGCGCAATTTCACCTACTCTGCTCGGCTCCTATTGGTCATAGCGTGATGTTTTATAGTCTATAGCCTTCCTCGATAAATGCTCTATTCAACACGAAAAGAATTATTCAAATCAGACCAGTAGTTCTGGAGATTAGCGCGTTCACACAAATAATCAAACAAACAAACTCTTCAGCTTTATAATATCATTAGTATAGATATACAAATAATAAATGCTTACCTTTCTAGTAGATATGTTCCAAAGAGTAACATCGGGGAAGCCACTCCGCGAGTACCCGTAGTCGAGTGCCAGACGGCGACATATGTCCGCGACCCCGCGCGGGCGCAGACAGAACACCACCTCACAAATGGTCGCCCGTCCAATCGTACGCAGCATGTCTGATACCACAGCTGGAAGTATAATGATTGAGTTGAATCGTGTTTGATGGTGTTAAAAGGTGATTTTAATTACAATTCTGGAGCTTCCTGAATTTTTTTTAATCGTTGCCTCACATTAGGATTTTTCTCGTGTCGTGGATGCGTTTACAAATATACAAGTTCACATACACATAACACCCAGACCCGAAACAACTATTTGTGGATCATACAAAGAGTTGCTCCGTGCGGGAAACGAACTCGGTAAGAAAGCTCGAAAGCTGGTTGCCCAGCCACCACACCAATTGTGCAGTCAAGTGGGTGTATAGTTTGAAATTATTTTTGGATAATTTTTTTTTTTTTTTTTTTTTTTTTAAATCGTTGCCCCACATTAGGATTTTCTCCTGTGTCGTGGGTGCGTTTACAAACATACAAGTTCACATGCACATGACACCCAGACCCGAAACAACAATTTGTGGATCACACAAAGAGTTGCTCCGGCGGGAATCGAACCCGCTACACGTTGCACGGCAGCCAGTTGCCCAGCCACCGCGCCAACTGTGCAGTCAAAATCACCTTCTAATGGGATAAGTTGTTATTTGTAAATGTAAATAAGGGACAAAGTATATTTTGTTTGAGAACTAACATAGCTATTCAATCGCAATATATATTTTTTTGTTGTTAATATATAATCAGTAGCAGATACAATACAATTTATTAAACAGTTAATTACAACATGACTTACTTTCAGGCCGTTTATCCCACTGGGTTTGCAAGAAAGCCACCAATTGTTCATCATTACACTCCTGTATGAAAGTCAGTCTCTCGTCGATCAAAGTCTTGCGGTTGGTATAGAAGTGGTTTGAGAACATATCGAGTGGGTACCGCTGGTAGTGGTTCATGAAGATGCCGGTCAAACCACACGGCTTGCTGTAGATGATGTCCCAGAATAACGCAGTGTATATCGTCGTCACTATACGACCTTCCCAGTGCTCCCCTGTTTTAAAAAGTTAACTTTGAGTCAGAATATTTTGATATGAAAATAGGTCTTAACTTTATTAGTAAGTTATTGTGTTACTAAATTGTTGTTAGGTCGTGAATTTCTTTAATAGATTTTCATCCTTATACATCTTGGTAGTAAAGTTGAATATTAACTCATTAAACTGACTTATTTATTTACTTATTAGGGACACAAAAACAATTGCATGTTAATATTTAAAATATTACCTATTATATTGGTAAACATATAATCCACACCAATGTCGACGGATTAAAAAAAGAACACTATAAAAAAATGGAAAGATAATTTTGTCACCTATTACCAACTAACTCAATGCGGGTAAGAAGATTTCAAACCTATAATTAAAAATTATAACCCCAGGTTTCCTCACGACCTTTTCTTTCACCATTTGTTAGGGGTGTCTAAATAATCTTGGAAAGTACATTATAACTCGGGAAAAGTCACATGGTAGGTTTCGAAGCTGCACTCTCATGCATAAGAAGCGGCGTCTTAAAATTTTAATGCTTGAAGAAATTCATGTATATAGTGTATGTTATGTAAATGCTTACCTTTGGTGTATTCTCCATCATTAAGATAATGAGTAATGCAGTAGTTCTCAGCAGACTCTCTGCCTCGACCTTCTGAATTGCGCAGCTCGAACTGTAGCTTGCCCCTCTGATTGGTATTACTGTAAGATAAAAGTTTTAGTAATTTATCAGGCGATTATAACACTTATGTAGTGTTATTAAGAGTTATTTTATTCAAGAACAAGGGCTGCATTGGTGATAAGTTGCTATAGAAGAGTTCAATTTACGCTAAACCATTATAGACTTTGGCAATTATTAAATTATAAAAAGTATATGTGTAAAAATCGTAACAACTTGCGTTCCATAGTCTCTGCCCACCCATGGGCGACAGGTGTGCGGTTATGTATGTATGCGAGTGAACTTCTGCACAAGTTACAGGCGTCGCTTAATGTTCGCTCGCATAATCCAAACCTTCCTCAAGAATCACATTCCCTATTGGTGGAAACCGTAGAAACACCTATACAGTAACTTCTTGAATGTATTGCGTTTGTACAGACTGTAGACTACCCTACTAGACTGTGCTTTAAACGTAAAGCTAACGTTTAAAGTAATCTAAACCTGAGCGCGTTCAGCGCTCTGATTGGCTGGCTCGAATAAACCAACCAATCAGAGCGCCGAACGCGCTCACTTATTCGAACATAAAGCAAACTCATACTAAGGGTACTGAAAGAGGACTCATTTTATAATTATGGAAGGAAACTTACTCCACAGGTTGCTTGTATATATGGTTTCCTGGCAGATTTTTCTCAAATACAGTTTGTTTGTCTGCATGCTTCTGTAATTTATGTCTCAATGTTTCCTTCAAGTCTATATTGCGTTGGGTGGCGAGCTTCAGCGCGCGAGGACGTAACGCGTCTTTCATATGCTCAGACATATCTGAATTCAATGCTTCCAGTAATGTCTCTGCAGCCTAAATAAAAATAAAAAACTGCATTAAAAAAGCGAAAATTACTATTATTAGAACTGATAGGTCCAACATCCATTGATAGGTTAGAAGCCAGTGCCATAATTTCTAAACACAATTATTCATTAAACTCTTTATAGACACCTAATACCGTAAAACGGGGTGAATAGAATTCGAGGGTGAATAAATGTTGGGAAAATGTTTTAACATCTATTCACCCCATTCCTGTGTCTATTTACCCTTTGAATTCTATTCAACCCATTTACTGTTATTAGAATTTTGTGACCACTATGTTATTTTTTTTATATGAGCTTATGGTACCGACTAGCCTAGCTATCAGTGGGTTTAGGGGCAATCCATTAATTCATCATCATTAATTACGTCATACCTTAAGGGGGGAGGGGGGTCGACGAAGTGTGACTTTATATGACAAGGGGTGGGAGAGGTCTTAAATTTCGTGACGTCACATTTCAATTATTATAATCTAACTGTTAAAACACGAACTTGAAACTATTTTCTAAAAACTCAAAAAAATCTAAATGTATAATTATAAAATGTAACGTCTCACAAATGTGACCAATTGTGACAAGGACAGGGGTCAAAAATCATGAAATTCGTGTGACGTAATTTATGGATGGCCCCTTATGAGCAACCGCATCACCTGATTCAAAGGAGAAATATTAAAATAAACTCTAAACTCACCCTTTCATAGCTATCCAAATGGGTGTGTAGTATAAGAGCCTTCTCCGAGTACCACTCATGTCTCTTGTGTTGCCTGAACGCGATCTGTCCGAGTATAGTGTCCAGTACCTCCACTGCTAGCGTATAATGCTCCTCAGTTTTGGATTTCTTCAGTTCTTCAACTCCAGCAGCCATTATTTTGATGTAGAGATCTGGAGGTGTAAATCTACGTAGCCATGGTGGTAGTGATTTGTACCTGCAAATAAAATGATTGTTCTTGTTATTGATGTGATTATTTGTAGAAGACCTTTAGATTTCGTGTTGGATTATCCATGTCGAGGAAGGTATTTCCAAAGATTCTTCAAAGTAGTAAGGTCTACAATGTTACCGCTGCGGCGCGTTAATGCCGGCCTCATCTAGCTATTTGAAATATTGACGTATAAAAGTGTTATTTTATAATCTATTTACAGAAATAAATATCATTTATTTATCATTTACCTAGCATACATTCCAGACACTACACAACCATTTGTATACCTATGAAAGGGTGAGTTTAGAACAAAATTAGTATATTGCAGGGCAATAAAGCCTAATACTTAGCAAACAATGTACACCTCTGCATACCTTCTCATAAAAGCGACATGTTATTATGTAAATAAATATTGAATACATACCGTTTCATAAGCTCCTCTCCCAGTCCCTTGTACAAGGCGTGAGCTAGTTTTGTTATTTCACACTTGTCTGAAGATTCCTTCAAATAACTCTCGTACAACATATGTGCTTCGAAGTACCTGTAAAATACATAATGTCTTTAATTATATGTTTCTAATAAAATACATGTATATTGTGTATGTTATGTAAGTGCACAATATATGTGCATAATATATCTTTAATTGTTTGCATAATTAATGTTTTTCTAAAGAAAAAAAAACTTAGTTATTGTATTTTTTTTTATCATAGAATGACAAAATAGCAGACTGATAACCTGATGATAAGGAGTTACAAGGCCGTTGCTGTCATTTAGAGGATAGGGGATTTATTAGAGTATTTAAACGAAGTCCAAATAACGTAAATATCCATGCATAATGTTTAAAAAAAATACCTGTCAAATTCTTCTTTATCTTGGAACACACAGCTCGCATCATCAACAACCATATTCTTATCAATCGGATAGGGATCCCTTTGAATTTTGTCGTATACCAGCACCAGTTCCAGTTGCCGATCTCTTATGATGCTGTAGTCAATGCCCAAGTACATTAACACATACAGTTTGTAGAAGGTATCTTGTGCCAACTGGGACAGCTTGTAACAGCGACCTGTTTCTTTTTTTAAGCTGAAAACATAGTAATATATTACTATAATTTAGTATATATGCTGCTCATGAATATGAGCCTCTAGCATGGCTTGAAACTAGTCGAGTTCCTCGTCAAAACATTGTGAGTAAGCCGATAACATAATAATTAATTTAGTATGTCTCACGAAAGTTACAATAAAATCAATATATTACTATTATGTAGCAGCACTAAACAGTTGCAGTCAGCAGCAATGTGCTCTGTCATAAACCACATCATTTCTTACCACTAGGCAAGATGATCGCCAAACATCAACCAATTTCCGATTCATTTTCATTATTAGTGTTAGAGAAATTACAACCATGTACTTACATATCTAAAACTCTGCTGCTATTATCTTTCACTTTTATTCCTGTTATGAAGTTACTGATAGGTTTGTGTTTACAGTAACTCCTCAGAGCTTCAATAGCATTCTGTTTACTCTGAATCTTTAGTTTTAGCTCTTTGGCTATTTTTAAAACTTCTTGTCTCTTCAAAAGTTTCACATAGTCATCGAAATCCATGTTTGAATCACCTGAAATATATTGTTTAATGTTTGTTAAGAGTATACAACTACATTAACACTTTTTATTCTGCCTAAGCTTTTGTGAATGCCTCTAGTGTCTAGAAATGTTCTTATAGTTAATTTAAGTCATGTATTGTGCAATGGTATATAGTTGATTGTTTTTGTTTTACTTATTTTATTATAATGTCTTTTTTATACTTTTCCTTTTAATTTCAATTTTATTTTATAATTATATATTTTGTGTGTGTTAATTTAATCGATTTGTTAAACCATGTTATCATAAATAAGTTAATTAACTGCAGAGGTTGAAATGGTGAAAGTTAAAGCTCCGCTGACGTTCAGCAGTGGTGACGGCGGCGCTAAGGATTAAGAATGACGTCACTAGCAAAAATGCTCAACACATCTTTCTTATTGATATGCATAGTGTTCATCCTGACAAACTACAGAGTTCAATAAACTCATACACAATAATATTCATAGTATCCTGCAATTAACCGTATGCCCTAATTTGCATTTGATGACTTTAACCAGACTTGTACAGCAAATTGCACAAGGTTACCATTACCACATGTTTTAGAATTAATATTTTTGTAACCATCTTTAAATTTAAGTTTCATACTGTGTTTGTGTATGTAATTTATACCAAATACACTAATTCAGAAATTATACTTACAAACACTAATATCTGATTATTAGTATGTTGTCCTATGTGATATTTTGGTGTACAATAAAGTATAAAGAAATAAATAAATGATATATATGAAATGTTGTAAGAATGTATGTATGTCAGATTGTTAATTTTCTATGAAAAAACTACTTGATAGATTTGGATGAAATCTAGTGCAAAGTTAGATTATAGTCTAGAATGCCACATGGAGTAATTTTTATACTGGAAAAGTAAGTGAAACCACTCACAGAAGCTAGTCAGATACAAGATTGAATAGAAAGTATTACCTTCAGTTCCAGCTACGGTGAGGAGACCATAATTTTCCAAGCTGGAAAGCAAATTTAACTTATCCGGACTGCTTATCTTTACTTCTTTTTTCTTATTTACTATTTCGAAAAGATCATCCAGGCGGTACCAAGTAGTGGTGCGCCAGTACAAACGGCAAATCAGATCCTTCCCAAGGTTTGGTATTATTGTATATTTCTCTAGGAGAACTTGTGATTCTTCTGCCAGGAATGATCTTAGAGTATCAGACTTCAGATACTTCTCAACAATAGACAGGAGAAAGGAAGCTGTAATATTAAAATATAGTTAATGATGTAGTAAAAAAAAGTGAGTGTAGATATATAAATCAACAGTAGGTGATCTAAGATTTTTTTTTGAGATATTGAGCTATATAATTCATTTAATGAAAGAAATTTGGTGATTTTGTATATGTAAGTTAAAATAGCAAAAAAATTTAGCTTAGTCAATTAGCCTTTCAATCATCGAAATTTAATCCATGCTTTAATACAACAATAAAAAGGATTATGTTAAAGAATCTTGCAACTCTTTATTTTGAAACTATAAGTAATCTGATGTAATAGTAGAATTTCTATCTAATCAAATTACAGACCTATTTCATGAAATTTCCTAGTTATAAAACAGATTGATTCTAAGCCATAGCTTAGCTAAAATCAGTTAATGCACAACATTTAAAAAAATTACAAGAATAATGTCACAAATTACTTTCATTTGCTAATTCTGTTCTACATGAAACCAAAATTAATTTGAACAAACATCAAGGAGGTATATAACTAAGATAGATCTCTCTCTCTCTCTCTCTCTCTCTCTCTCTGTAATCTTTAAAAACAAATGTGTAAGAACTTACTTTTATCATCCACTTGGTTTGTTTGAAAATTGTCTGTAGGACTCGAGGTAAGAGCAGAGTCCCCAAATGCATTAGTCAAATTTCGTTTAACTGGAGTTCTTACTGTAGAAAGCTTCTTTTTAGTTGGTGAAAAGTATTTCTTACTTGATCCTGGACTTGGGTTGGGACGCTTTGCTTTGGGAGTACTGGGTGGTGGACTAAGCACATCTCCAGGAGACAAGTTATATACAAATGTAGTTGATGATGAGTCTGATGCCTCAGGTTCTACAGAACTGGAGTTGGGAGACTCCGGAGTGAGTGAGTTGGAAGATGGTGTCGCATCTGCTGTCAGTGACTCTATGCTTCTCACAGATATTCCTTTGAATGGCCTCTTCACTGGAGTTGCTTCCTCCTCACTGTCACTTGATAAAATTATAGTGTCCTCTTGACTTACTGCAGTTTCCTCCTTTTTCGGAGGCTGCGGTGCCTCAGTTATCTGAGTAGATGAAGTGCTTGGAGTTGTTGGCTTCTTCAAACTCAAACTACGCCTTTTATTCATCTTGTTATTCACGCACCCGTTTGATTCGACAGGCAGCGTCTTTGATTGGATTTGGAAAAAACTAGTCATTCTTGTTTGTTGACTCATTATTCTATGTATATTTTAGAATATAATAGAAGATCTACCTACTTGAGGTATGTATGCCAAACTTTTCTCACCTGCACCACCTCTCGAACTTTACAGCAAAGTAACTACACACACAAGCTATACTTCTTGTCGCATTTTACTGTCGTCAAGTGAGTAGTAAATAACACCACCATTCATACGTTTATACAAAAATTGCAAAAAACACGGTAAGTAAGAAAGAAATTCTATTGCAATATGCATGCAATACGACTTGTCAATTTTGTAGGGAATTTCGCGGCCTTTTTAGACAGTATTCACATGACATAATCGACAATGACACGAGCCAACAGCTGTCAATACAAAAAGTAAAAAAATAAAGTGGTGGGCGTTAGTTACTAAATAGTAATATGTAACAAAATTATCAAATAAAATCATAACTATGCATATCGAGTAAACGCTAACTTGATAATATCCTATATAACCGGTTACTCTAACGTTAGAAATGTAATTCTAAACCTTTGTTTTATTAATTTATTAATGTACAAAGTAAGTACTGCTCTACTCTATTAATATTTGCAACGCAACGTATCGCGGGTTCGATTTCAGCATGGAAGAAATCTCTGTGTGATTAACAAATTGCTGTTCCGGGTCTAGAAGTGAATGGATGTACCTATATGAATTAGTACTTATGTTTGTAAACGCAACCACAAATCAGGTCCAGATAATTTCTAGTGCCAGACTATATTATTATCTTTCGTTTTTGAAGAGCATATTCTTTGAATAAGATATTTTAAGGATTTAACATACCATAAATACTTAGTACAAAAAGTATGAAGACCGGAGAACAGTGCAACATCACAGGCACTTTAGGCTTTAAACGAAAAAGTAACATACACAAAGTAATAGATTTAGGTATAAATATTGTACCTATTTAAACTAGTAGGCTAAGTTGGACTACGCAAAGACCGTTTTGTGCAAAAATGTCTCGTGAATATAGAAAATTTTCTTTAGGTGCAAACAGTAATATAATTGGCAGGCGTGTGAGCTTGAAACCGTACCTGCGTAATAAGCCAGTAAGTACAAAACCGATTAACTGAGTGCTTTTTCATTCCTCATCACAATTTTCTTCTGATTAATGTGTAAAGTCTGGCCAACGAAAGCTGACCAAGAAAAAAAAGCTGTAAATTTAAAAAAAACAAGAGCTGTCAACACTGACTATAAGCTGCTTAAACGGTCTTGATAATATAATTATTTCTATTATTCAAGACTAATACGCCATATTTACTCTGCCTTGTTGGTCTAGTGTTCGCTAGCGTGTCTGCTGAGCAAGAGGTCCTTAGTTTGATACCCGAATCGGACAAAGTGTTACCTATTGGGTTTTTCTATCAGGAACTTCTCATTATGTAACAGTCAGGGTGTCTGGATTTGTGCCCATATAGGACTTGCCTTGACTTGACTTCCAGATTACTTTTACAACGTAATGAAAAGAGGGTACGATGGGGCTGACATATTTTTACCCGACTGCCAAGGAAGGGTTATGTTTTTATAAAAGTACCTAAAAAGATATATAGATTAAAAAAAACTTTTACAATGATTCAATTAAGTATCTGTAGGTACCCTTAGTACGAGTTTTCTTTACGTTAAAAGTAATCGAAACGAAAGTAATCGGCCGGCTCAAATGAACCAACCAATCAGAGGGAACCTGCTAAAAGGATAAGAAGTCATTACGAAAGGCCTATGTTCAGCAGTGGACCTGTGGACTTCCCATGGCATATAATGACGATGAAGCTTACTTAACACGTTAACTGCTACGTAGGTTACCGGTGACCTACGTTAGTGGAGGATTTGCTTTCAATAGTTTTCTGATGGCAGTTAAAGGCTTAATACTTATAATCTTGGCCCTTAGCCTGTACCTAGGTAATCCATCAACGTTATTCTACCTAAACAATAACCAAAAAATGTATCCTAGGAAATCTAGGTAGGTAGTAGGTACCTATGTGTAGCAATCGGGATCATTTCCGATATACCTAAATGTTATATCATTATTATAACATTTAAAATATCACGCGAGAACAGTCGTCGAAACATACACACCCTCTCTTCGATGTTATGCAGAATTTTCAGGTAGGTAGCATATAAAGTAAATTATGTATAACTAACATAACTTACATACATAGCGTACCTAT
Organism: Spodoptera frugiperda; assembly: GCF_023101765.2. Taxonomy (NCBI): domain Eukaryota; kingdom Metazoa; phylum Arthropoda; class Insecta; order Lepidoptera; family Noctuidae; genus Spodoptera; species Spodoptera frugiperda. The sequence continues at coordinate 8,201,785 of NC_064218.1, forward strand.
CTTTAATTAAGGTTGCTATGTTGTACCAATTGATCCAACAACATGGCTGAAGTCAAACCCGCGTCTAAACAGGTCCGGATTTATCAACCTACATACCGACTTAATCCAAAGAAACGCTTTGATGCCGAGAAAATAGAAAAAGTTCTCAAGAGGATCGTGGATGGGGAGTTAATTGAGATTGAATACAGCGAGAAAGTAGTTCCAGATTTATGTTTAAACCTCGCCGAGATGATACGTAACGCCATTAAAGAAGAAAACTATGACAGGTAGGTACATTAAACTTTGTGTCAAAAATTCTATCAAAATTTATAGAAAATGTAATCATAAAATCCATGAATGATACAAAATATTATATAAGTACTTAGTTCCTAGACAATGTTCGCCGTATTGTCAACATGATGTACATTTTACCAATCATAGCCGGTGTCTCGGTCGTCTCCTGTGTTTACTGTTACTGCTGTCGAAGGAGCAGATGTTAAGCAAGCTGATGTTTATTATGAGTAAGTTTATTTTAACCGTTGGTGTAGTATGATGTACCTACCTACTTAACTATTGTGTTATTGTGGATACCTATAGACGGCCGTTGGTACCATAATTATGTTGGGTAGACTCGTAATCAGAACTTCTTACTTAAACGAACGTTTACCTATATAATGATTAACTGGAATCACAATTTCCTTCAATGTACCTGCGCGTTGATTAAAATATATTGAGATTATCGACACATATCTACACGTGATATCGTCACGCCTGTCTTCTGTTGGGTACACATACACACACGGCATTCTATTGTTGTACGTATACCTAGCGGGTCTAGGGAGTCTACCGACTTCCCAACGCTGGCTCATTTGATTAACCTCTTTTGTTAATCTCCCTACATGCATCCTTTCAAAATTATTTTTGTGTATATTAGAAGAAACGCACCATCTGAATTCAGTGGGTACATCCTTTTTGAAAAGTCAATTAAAATGTTAGTAGCGAGTTACCTAAGTAAGTACTTATTTTACCTATGAGTCTAATCCAATCTTAGTGTGGACGTTTAAAAAAAAATATTATTATAAGATGTAACAATTGAAAAGTCTAGTGGTGGGGCAAGTGCGAATGCCGAACAAGGGGTCTCGGGTTCGATTCACGAGTCGGGCAAAGTATTACTGGACTTTTTTCGGATTTTCGAAAATTTCTCAGTAGTAGCACGGAGTTTGGAATTGTGCTCAGTATATGGCAATAGACTCATCCCCTATTACATGGGACTTATAACACAAATGGTGAAAAGTTGGTATACATTGTATAGCGGCATTACATACGTGCTGTCATCTGCACCTCTGCCTTCCCCTTCAAGAATATAAGGCATGCATTTTATAACTTGGTTTTATGCATTGTTTCAGGTACAGAATCATTGTGAGTGTGTGTATCGGTCAAAAACGGCAGCAGAGTGTCCATATCTTCCATACGTTCTTATGGGACCACGAACGTGATGCCTTTGCCTCGTACAATTACGAGAATCCCCATATATTTGCTAATGTAGTTGTCTATGGAGTGTATCTAGATTAAAAATACTAAATAAATCGTAAAATTTGTCTACAAAATGTATATTTGATACAATTAAAAATATTTGTTATTGGCGTGCTCGTTCTAATCTAGTCATATAAATAATATAAACCTTAAACATTTTTCTATTTATTTTTTTAAACGTTGCCCCTCACTGGGTTCCTCAATTGTTATTGGTGGACCACACAGAATATTGTTCCGTGCAGGAAAACCGCAACTCGTTGTACAGCAGCAAGTTGCCCAGCGCCATTGTTGCAATCAATGTATAAATAAGGATAGGATTTTAGAAATAAAAGACTTGAGTAAGCATTTTTACAGATCATACATATTTATTTATTTATTTCATAGTATAGATATCACACTGGCCCGCCCTTATAAAAATAAATGTGTAATACAATAACGACCCAGTCTGCTATGAGTCTGCTGGCGTGACCGCGCTGGTTCCACTCCCTTCCTAACCCATCCTCAAGTTAATAAATATTGGCATCAATTCGATACTAACCTACAACAATTTGGACACAATCACAAACGGCGCAGTCACCCCAGCTCTATTACTATTGAATTTCATCAATTATCCTTATAGAAGAAAATTCAGAGATAATTCTAAACCATTATACAGGTCGATATACACAAGATTTAATTAATATAGGTTCACATTACAAGAAATTCGCACATATTTGACACACAAAGCGAAGAATATTACTGATAAGAAGACTAAAAGTAGCTTTTTAAGATATTGGTCCGAGACACTGAAGCGAGATGTATCCGCATGTGATACGAAACTAGCACCAAGCCACCGTACGATAAACAAAGCAGCATCATTCGCAGTCCTGCCACTCGTGTGCACTACGACTTACAAAAGCTACCTACGGAGTGAGTGCGGCCCGGCCTGCGCCCGGTACTCTATGCCTTTGCAAAAACGTTCCAAAAGGGTAAAAGTTTATAAAAATTCAAGTCTGTCACAGGAGTCGGCGGTTGATGAACACACATTAGAGCGCGGGTCGACAGTTGATCAGTTCTCAAGTGTTGAGCAGTGGATGCAGTGGTGTTTTACTCCGGCGCACCGGACTACGTTTCAGCCTCAGAGAGTTACATTTTACATCCGCATGATATGTGTTTACAGATAAAAATATTTAAATAGTACTGGGTACATCTACCTACAACCATACTGTACATTTATATGGCCGTATATTGTTACAACCTTAACAAATAAGGGGTAGACAAATTTAATACAATATGCTAGTTATATCAAAAGAAATGCAGTGAATATTGGTATCAAAATATTAATCCTAATATACATCGTGTGAATGTGTATGTGGAGTAGATATGTGATTATTGTGAGGAGATATTATATAAAAGCTTCGTTAAATGAGATGAGACCGCGGTACAGTCGCCGGTCGTTATTACAGGAATATAAAAATATTACACTTATATCATAGGGTGACATCGATTATATTGATTCGTATGAAATTAGCCACAAAAATATTTCACAAATCGGGTTGATAAGCTCGCCCTATGTCGGGATCAGGAGTAGAAGACTCGCCGAGTGGAGAGCCTAGGCGGACGATCGTGTCTGTCACACAATGACCGGTGCGTTAAACAAATTCTGTGAAATGTTTTCTTAACTAGAAAATAATTTACAAAACGTTAAGTATAAAAATATAAAGTAATCGACTTTTAAGACCAAAGTAACAAAAATAATATGTCATGTAAAGGCAGCATAAAAATACCGCAAAACATCTAGCATACCTACCACAAAATATCACACGTAAGGTTTCTCATTCGTTCGTCGCCGCCGACAGACTGCGAGCAGTCGGTCGCGCGGCGGACTGTCGGACGAGGCGACCCGAGCGGGCGGGTGACGGGTGTGGGTCTCGTGGGCCAAATTTTAAACATTTACTAATAAAATATTAAAGCTTAACATACATAAAGATTAAGCATCTCTGCACCTTAGTTATACAATAGCCATTCAAAATAACTGCAGATTAAAATATCTCATCTTAAAAATAAAGTCTTAAACATTAAACTATAATAAAAAAAAGACTGTATGTTACCTGAGAAAATTCTTAACTTAGGCCAAATTATGAAATTAATTTATAAAAGAATAAAAATTGTTTAAAAAATAAATTCATTGTAGTTTCGCTGTCGCGTTTTCAACGATTAATTTCATAATAACTCTAACAAAACTAAGAGAATGTGATGATAGACGAATAATTAAAAACTAAAATTAGCTTGCGACATCGTTCGGTCGCTCGTTTGAATGATTACAGTGATGGAAAACATTTATAAATAGGTTGCGACCGAACGACGTCGGGTAATCAGACTTGTATATTGAATAAGGATAATAAAGGTGAGGCAACACATAAGGAAGCAGCGCCGGCGCCGGCAGAGCAAGCGGGGCGCCGGCGCCGTCCTCGGGACAGCTTCGACTCTAACATAATCAATTGGCGGTGGTTTATCTGGTTCAGTCCTCGGGGGAAGTAATTCAGCTCGATTCCTTTTCCTTCTCCTTTGACTCTGGAATTGCAGAAAAACATGAGTCAGTATATTTTTCCTTCTGAACAAAATAGCAACCTCTAAAGATAATAAGAAAGTAAAACTAAAAGTACTTTAAATTAATTGTTCTAAAAATATTATTCATATAATCCCAAAGTTACGGACTATGCTGAGCCATTAGGCTGTCCAGAGCAAAAAAAAAATATTTAAAAAAAATGACTTAACTATTTTAGGCTCTTCAGAGCAGACTAAAATAATTTTCATTCAAACTATTTAAGTACATCTTCTACTCTATTGTTCTAGCAACTGAATGATTTTACATAATGCAAAGCATGCTTATGTATTCTAGTATACGTGCCAGTTTCAAAACCATGATTATATACTTAAATATAGGTATTTCAATACAAGCAAGTCCTACAAACCACACACTATTTTTGTAAATAGATGCTACATAGTTTATGCAGATATAAACAATAAGTACATAATATTTTATATGTATTTAGTTAGTTTATGCTACTCCTAACTTATAAATAAAAATCAGACCCGACTTCTTATGACCAAGCTGGCTAAACGAATATTTTTTTTCAATTCAACAGCCCTTAGACAAAATTCTTTGTAGTTATAATATTATTTAGTGTATTTTTTTGCTACAGGTAGCGAAAATATCAGAAACCTAGTTTTTTGCGATTTGTGGTGATCTAATTTTTTTATGTTTTTATTGTAAATTCTCTCTAAAATAAATCTAAGATTTCGGATTGAAGACAAATAAATTACAGATGCCCGTTTTATAAAATAAATAGTTATGTCTTATATTCCAAAGTTACTGTGAAATTGTGAAAACAACTGACAAAGGCCTTGCATTGCCATCCGTTTTTTGTTCTCACCAGATGGGGCTGTTGCAAGCAGGTCCTACTTATCCAATCACTGTAACTGTAAAAAATTGACTGTCTAATGATCTGTTACTGTGATATTAACAAATAGGACTTCACGCTACATTGGGACCATCTGGCAAACACTTTAGCCTGGCTAGAGGTGGATTTAAACTAGAGAAAGCCCTAAGCAGGCACCTTGACATTTGTCTAGTGTGTCTTAGGGACAGTGCGGCTCTGGATCTGGTTGTAGAGAACTTAAATAAATTTTGGCAAAATCGTGAAACACTAAAATTATTCTGATGTGTAGTGTCTACTCTATTCTTTTTAAAGCTTGAAGTTAAGCAAATATTTTGATCTAAGAAATGTATAAAGGCATTTTTATTATTAGGTAAATGATAAATAAATAAATTTAAAAAATTAAAAAACCCGACTGCATAAAAAACACTTTAAATAAAAACTGAAAAGTAAAAACAAGTCTAAAAGTGTAGATAGCAATGCTATTACCACAAAATTAAATAATTTCATAATCAATACACAAAAAATAATAATCTTATGCGAAACATAATTGAGTGTAACAATCGGGACCCATATTGAATGATTTTAGTCTAGTTTATTTAATGGGTCCCGACTGTTACACTCAATTATGTTTCGCATAAGATTATTATTTTTTGTGTATTGATTATGAAATTATTTAATTTTGTGGTAATAGCATTGCTATCTACACTTTTAGACTTGTTTTTACTTTTCAGTTTTTATTTAAAGTGTTTTTTATGCAGTCGGGTTTTTTAATTTTTTAAATTTATTTATTTTTATTTAACACTTTTTAGTTAGTTATAATACGGCTATGTGTTTCTCAAGATTTGATCCGCGACACGAGAGAACTACTTCCAATACCAAGATAATAAAAAAATAACACACGTCGATCCATTTATTTTAGATTGATTGCGTAACACAAAGAGAGTAAAGGAATTAGAAAAAGAAAAAGGATTAAGGGCAGTAAAATTTACTATTTACAAATTTCGAAAACGGTCTAATTCTTTGAAAGAATTTTCGTCGTGTGGACTATTTAATTTTTTTTTTGGATCTTTTATTGTGAGGGGTTTTTGTCCGTAATAGTATTAATCCTTATCCTTTTAAATAGTCTATTAATTTTCTACATTAAATGAAGATAAAATTTGCTTTGTACACTGTGTCAAAATTTCTACTAGTTTTAGACAAAAAACGGTCTTTACAGTTGACGCGTCGCATGGGCTATAGGTAAACGACTATGTAGATAGATTCCTTATTTAACGTTCAGCAAAGCGAGGGCGGGTCTCTAGTCCTTTATTTATAAATAAATTCATTGTAAATAATTTAGTTAAGACGTACTTTTATTATCACTTTTCACTTTTAAGTTCAGACACCGCTAGTCAATCGCGTCGCGTAGTACCCATACGAGTATTTAGTTTGGATAATAAAGAACATAATTGCACATAGTATTTTTTTCTATATGTCAGTGATATACCATTTTGGAATCCTCATGATGAGCTCTTTAATTTGATACCCATATTGTAGCAAATAAAAAAATTTTTTTTTTTTCTATCTAGGGCGCCTCACGGCCGCCATATTGGTTTTTGTTTTACGTCACATATCTAAGAACACTTGGGTAATTAAGACGAATCCAACAATACCCTGATTGTCGAAATCCATCAAGCCGTTTCGAAGAAATGAGGTAATAAAGAATATTAGGCTCATACATACAAGATACGCGCGAAAAACATAACCCTTCCTTGGCAGTCGGGTAATAAATATTTATGTCTTATACATATGGGTGATTTTAGTGTAGCTACTATGGACTAACGATAAAAATGTTGCAAGCAAAATGCATTGGTACTAAACTAAGTCTAAAGGCTGTTAAAATAAATAATTACTTGAAGATGTTTCAAATATGTGGCTCCGAAAAAGCCAATATGTAGATAATATGCGTTTAGCCAATAAATGCGTGCGTCGTTAATTAAAATAAAAGCTATATAATAATAAAATAATAATAATGAGTGAACCGCACATCTGTGGCTTGCTTCAATTGGTTTCTGAGCATAGTACGAACCCTTCGATTAATCAAATGAATTACAGACGACTTATGTAATCAATAACTATTAGTTTAATATATTCGAAGGGTGCATAATGAGCGCAGAAGTCAAAATGAAGCGAGACAGATGGTTGTTGCACCCGCATGATGGATAAATACTCGTTACTTGTAGCAGCACCGTCGAACCGTCCGCGGACGCCACTCCCCGCGAGGAGTGACGTCACGGCGCTCCACGAGTGCGGCGGTGTAAGCGTGCCGCGTCTACGCATGCCTGGTCACAACAGTTCGAGACTGACCTTCGTCGCTGTTACCGTTAGTGAGCGGTTCTTCACCGTTCTTTTCACCATTCTTTTCACCGTTCTTTTCCCCGTTCTTCTCACCGTTCTCAGCTGGCTTCTTGTCCTCCTCCTTGGCGTCCTTGTCCTTTTTCTCCTCGGAGCTCTCTTTGGCTGGTTTCTTCTCCTTGCCGGACTTGCCCTTGGCTGGGGTGGCTGGCTTAGGCTTTGGCTCCAGTGATGGATCCAGTACTAGCTTGCCGATGTTTTTACGGTCGTGCATCTTCTGCATGGCTTCACCAACCTGGTCACAGAAGAGAGGGTTTAGAATAGATCTTTTTCAAAGGCGACCATTAAGATATAGGCACCATAATAGGTACCACCACCATAACACTTACATCCTCGAGCGCCCAGGTGGAGTCGACGAGCGGCTTGACCTTGCCCTCTCCCCAGAGCGCGAACACGCGCTCGACGGCGCGGCGCACGTACTCGGCGCGGCCGTGCTGGAACAGCAGGTGCCGCAGGTTCAGCCCCGCCAGGCTCTTGTTCTCGTCGAACAGCTTGATCGGGGACACCTTGTCCACTTGCCACCACTGGAACAAATGCAAATATTCGTTTAGTAATTTAATAATCAAACAAAAATTCCCATGTTGTTCCCAATGATTAAAAACTTGACATTGGTAGTTCTAGATGGGATTATAATATTTATGTGGATATTTCAGCTAACTACCAAAAAATTGTAATAACGTCTAAAAAATTTTAATGTTTCTTAGTTATTCAGTTGGGAAAACTTAGAAGAAAAAGCTAAACGAAGAACTTAAAGAGTCTAGAAAACTTTTAAATGAAGACACTAGCGCCACTGTTAAGTAAAGTAAAGGTCTATGGTTCGCAATACAGATAATTAATGATTGAATACTCACGGCACGCGCGGCGCTGAAGAAGCTCTTCGTCTCACCGGTCACGATGTTAGATGATCCTGCGATACAAACCATTGTTTACTAACACTTCACAAACATGCTCTGAATACTATATTACGTTCACTATTTAAATTATTAACTAATAGCAAATAGCAAGGGGCTTAATATCCATTTGTTTGAGCTTAAATAAGTACCTATGTCTTATTCAACATTTTCAGATTTTGATATTATTAAAATCAACGAATAAAATGAATGGATTTTCTTGCTTAATTGTTCGTCTCTATTCGAATCTACCTACATTTTGAAACGAGCATATAGCTTCACTGACAGACTATTATAGTTTTTTCTTTTTTTGTTGACATTTCAATAATACATATTTAAGGTTTAATTGGAATAAATGATTTGACTTTGACTTTCAATGTCGTTTCCATAGTTACTTAAAGCCAGAGCTAAGAAGCCATAAAAATACGACCTTTGAGTATACATACCGTACAAGATGTACCGTCCCATCGGCTTCAGAAGCTGGTAGCCGCGGTTGCACTCCTCGCCGCACAGGCAGTCCAGCACGATGTCCACGCCATCAGCAGACACCCTGGCAAGATTACATAACTGTTAGACACCGTTCGGTAAGAATAGAAGTAGGTACAGTGGAAGTATTCAATTATTTATTCAGTTTTTGCCGTCTAGTTGTGACCCAACTAAACAGACGACCCACCTTTTAAGAATATTTGTAGGTGCGGTAAGCATTTACCTAAACTATTGGATTTTTGTTATGTTAAAATTCTAATTATTATCCATTATCATCTCAGGATCACTTAAACAAAGAAATAGTACGTATGTACCCAGTAATCATAAATGCCATTGTTACACCACTTTACTATAAATCAATATTTTAGTAAGAGCATGTCTACGCGAAGTAGATAACCGACTATTTATTTACACTGAACTTGTGTGGCTCGCTTGTTTACGCTATAAAGTGCTCAACAGATATAAAAATATCTTTGTCTATTTACGAGAATTAAATGACGCGCTTGTTACGAAGCAGCTGCCCTAAGGAGCGGGTTATAAAGCGAACAATTAACGTGAGACCCAGCCAACTTAAGGAGACCCTTGCTGCAGTCATTATGTGCTCACTTTTGAACTGTTAATAAAAGCTCTAAGGGGGTGGGAGAGGTCTTTCTAAGCTGGCAGCGCACGGCTCACACGAGGAGGACTCGCGCTGAAATATGTAACTGTAATAGGCGCCAATTAACTAACCATGGGATTGGGAACAATACGTTGGCTTTGAGACGTCTCGCGTCGGGAACTACATCACTCAATGATTCAACTGTGCATTTTTATGTGGTGAACCAGATGCTTGTAACCCTTCGGAATCCGGAAGAGATTTATACGTAACACCGCCATAAAATGAACTGACAAACCGCTGTGTAACTAGTAAGAATTTATCGTGACAATAATAGGAAAACACGAGCATAAAAATCCTCGCATACCAAACATTTAATGGGCGTAACGTAAACAAAGGTATTATTAGGAAGACGAAGGGCCGCTGTACGAGATATTTTTAGCTGAGTGATATCACGATACCCTCCCATTTTTAGAATACTTCACGATTGCTAAACGAATTAATTTGTTCTTTGTGATTCATTTTATATCGGCTTGCAATTACTGAAATTTAATGAGACATTGTTTCGAGAAGTGAAGTTTATCAATAGATTTAACAAGATTACTTAAAAGTCGGTACGTGTATGGCCTGAGTAAGACTGATAGCTCATGAAGTAATAGATGGGGCGCTATCACATTCATTTTTTTTTTTACTTTGGCACGTGTTCAAAGAATAATGAAATTCATTCAAATATTGATGATCTCACCGAATTCTTGATACGAACTTCCAAATTCGCTAGTTTATCGAGTACCTACACGCGTAAAATTACGATCGAGTTGCGAAATTGGAACGCAAGGACGAATAAGTACAACAATAATGTACTCGTACTCATTAGTGTAATTTTTACCATTGTAATCGTAATTTTGAAAATGTTACTTTCATTAGGGTAGATGACTAATTTTTATTTTAATGTCCGTCTTGTAGATTATTTCAAATCATTAGACACGTATTTTTATTTTCTTTCGGAAATAAATACTTTCGAAGATATATTGATTTGAAATATCTCGCGTAACTTCACTTCTAACTTCTAGGTTCGTTTTATCTAAGTATTGTTATCTTATATGACAAAAAAATACGTGTCTAATATTTTTTCATTACCTAACTGACGGAATAGATGTTTAATTTTAATACCCCGACATCATCCCTTTTCTACGATTTTTTTCGAAAAAAGAAGATAACGAAAAAAATATAGTTTGCCTGTAAATTCTTCAAATAAAATATAACCATACATAGGTACTTAGTTATACATTTAACTATAACTCATCCATCTATCGGGTGATCAAAAAGGCTATTATATCCTTAGCTGGTATTATACCTAAGAATCTATTTACAGTAACGTGTGGCAAAAGGAGAGTGGGCGTAACGACCCTTGAAGGGTTCGGTACATTAGACCCGATAGAAGTAAATTGATATTAGTAATCTCATAATCCTAATGCGCAAGTGGGAGGGTCAAGCAGGATAGTGCTGTAAAATGAATTTGTTATAATATAGGCTATTGTATCCGATACGATTGAGGTAAGAACAGGTATAAGAAGATATGTAGATTTAGGTTATTTTCAGACTTCTTAGATAGGCCTATTTAGGCTTTATTTGTAAGGGATCTAGGAGGAAGAAGTGTGGGGTAAAATGCCTAATAAAGGAGTAATATACTACTTAGAAGGTTTAATCGACTCCTTCACTAAAGTATTGAAGCATCTGTATTACCTTTTTTATTTCAAAAACTGTTGGAAGGTTACATAAAATCGATTTACCTTTACAGGGTGTTTTAAGCGACTTAAAAAAATAAGGTTCTCATTTTCACATTTAACTATGTATGTATGTTTGTGCGCGATTATCTCGCGTTTAGCTGAACCGATTTTGATGCGGTTTTGAGCATAGCATTTTTCAGACTTAAAAGGTTTTGATTTTAGGTGACTTAAAAAATTGAGGTTTACACTTTAACACATGTGTTGAAGTCGGTTTTTTTAAACATAGTTTTGTCTAAGATTATTAAACTATCAGTTAGCACTTACTTCCTGACTTCGCTGGTGTAGTCGCTGCCGCGCTCCAGGAGATGGTCGATGTTGTTGTTGTTGGCCTTCAGAGCCTCATGCTTGGACTTGGAGCAGACGCCGAACACCGTCACGTTTTCCACCGTCTTCGCCAACTGAGCTACGGCTTGGCCCTATAAAATAACAGGACTTTTAGTTAGGTACGATTTAAATTTAAATCTATAACTTAAATATCATCGTTTTTCGAAATGTAGGTATAATTATTCTATGTGATATAGGTATTGATAGTACTTTGATGTTGAGTTATAAATAAGATGGCCTATTATTGCCTACCTATAAAACCTAATGTACAAATAATTATGCCTTAATCCATTACACATTTCAATGTTAATTCATTTATATTTCATACTTTGAAAAAGCACTCAGATAGAATGTCAGTAAAACAATATGTCCATTTAGCATCACATTATCATGAATAGTTAGCACGGTCGTAAGTTGTTTGCCTCTAAATTGGTCTCCCCTGTTAATAAATGTCAGCTAATTGGTATTGTCACCCCGCGCCCCGCCCAGCGAGCTAGCTTCCGAGTTACCGGTCACTGACACGCAAGGGTGGGCACGTCATGTCGGATCGTCGAAACAAAAATTCCAGAGCATATATGTACAAGTATTTAGAGCAACAATTAGACATCTCGTTAGTATGTTTGCTCAGTAATTATGAAGCATACGAGAGTGGAGCGTGCTGTGCGCAGTGTGCTCCCTATCTCCGCCCGCACCAGGGTCAATGCTACCGCGAGTATTTTCGATTTCATTTCGTTTCTGTCAACCTTTGAATAAACTTAATTTTAGCATTTTGCATTCATGAATTTTTGATCTGACTCAGTGCTCGATAAAAACAACTTGTTTTTTACGTAAACTTGACAAAAACAACTTGTACTTTCATTTTTCTGATGTAGCAGCTACTCTCCGTTGACGAAGAAATGATAAAATACAGTTAGTCATCACTGTTTTTTGCATTACATTTACTTTGTCATCCGATGCAGTAAAATCAGTTTTTAATCAACTGAGTGTTCGTGTTCGACGAATAAGGTTAACTACTTTATTTTAAATTTTATTGCTCATGTTATAGGGACCTTAATAAGTATTGTATGTAGCAATAACTTACCACGCCGCCACCCGCGGAGTGTACCAGCAGGCTCTTGCCGGGAGTCAGGTTAGCCATCTCGAAGAGGAGCAAGTAGGCTACCACGTAGTTGGTGGTCACGGCTACAGCATCCAAGGCTGTCATGCCTTCGGGCAGGGCGTACACATACTGTGCGGGCACGGAGACCAGCTCAGCCCAGGCCCTGTACTCCGGAAGAGCCACGACTTGGTCGCCAACCTGTTTACAAAAATATTCAAATTTAAAATGGGCCCAGAACAAATCCCTGAGGAACTCCACGTTATCAAATAATCCTTCAACAATTCTATTATCATTATATAGTCGTAACTTGAAATAATCAATTTACAAAACCCTATAAAAGAAGCCAATATGTCTACGGCCCCATAACACTAAATCTTAGACCATTAACAATATTTCACTTTCCGTAGAAACAATGAGACGTGTTTATGGGATCATTCATATACACGACTCAAGCTTTGATGTTGACTTTACGTAACGATGAGAAGATGTTCACTGATGATATAAAATACTCTCTATATTAATAGGGAAAGAAAATTTAAGAAGTCTACAAAATGGAAAATGGCAAAAAATATTTATAAGTTCGTTTTTAAATAGATAGTTTTCAATTATGGCCATTATAATCACTTCCCTTATCCATAGAAGATGGTAATTTTAAACACCGGGTTTACAATCATGGTTGTAGCAATATATCTAACAAATAACAAAATCTTAGTCCAACTGCAAAACGGAAATTGTATTACAGACATTGCAATTAAAACTAATTTAACTTAAATTAGAAATAGCGGCGGTTGCAATCCGTTGCGATATGTACCTACTACAACCACCCGTGACCAATTTACTTTGAAAGTAAACTTTTTCAATAAAGATTTCAAATAAATGTTATCTATGTATTTATTCTTAGAAAGGAAGAAATTGAACTATGTTCTACCGGCAGGGACATCGTCGCCTATCTGTGGTGAACGCGCATTAATTATTTTATTCATTACCCAATTAATATTCTCGAAGCGTGTGAAATTTCACATAGTAATGTTGAGGAATTGCACGAAGAAACGTATCGGAGAAATTAATTTAGATTAGGGCTGGTAAATGCTCGAGAATTTATCAAGATTAATTGGGTGAGAATGTGGTTCAATTAGGAGACCCATATTTTTTCTTTTTCCGCCAAGAAAGAAGTCTTTTTATATCACCGGCGACAGGCGTAATTAATTATTCCTACGAAATCGTATATCTATAGATACTTGTATAAGTTAATTACCTTGAAGTTGGTGACGCCTTCGCCGACCTGCTCGATCTCTCCGGCGCATTCGAAGCCGAGGATGAACGGTGTCTTGGGGGGCGAATCGATGGCTCCCTGTCGCACGATCAGGTCTTGGAAGTTGAGACCACTAGAACAAATAAACGAACGTCAGTACACATTAAAATTTATTAAAACTTGACTAACTTTTCAGGTGTTTTTCAGTAGTGTTGATGTGATTTTGGAGTTTTATCAATATCTAGCTGGCCGGCTATACTTCGTACCGCCTCAAACATTTTTTTCGTCGCCTTTTAATCAAACCTTCCCTAAACATCTGCAAATAATTGAAAACCAGAATTGCCAAATCGGTGCAGCAATTGATTTTTATTACATAGAAATAAAGATGTATCGCCTAAACACAATTTTTCTTCATTACGAAATAGAACAAATTGCAATCTCGCGGACATTTAGATTTTTACCTAAGTTGTTTACCAAAGTCTAAAAAGAGCTAGTTAACGTAGGCAACGGCATTACAAATCAAAATGTCTCAATCTTATTGAAACACGGGCAGGAGCAATCGACCGAAACCGTACAATTTGAATTTATTAATCTCCCTCAATTCTCAAGTAATCATTCAAGTTGATCGTGGTGAACGATATCAATAAACAAGTGCGTAGGAAGGTAGTTACTTAATTAAATGACTCGGGTCTGGAATGCGGCAGCCATTTGTTATTATGTTCTATAACACGCGTACAGAATAAAGAAGCCCGCATTTAAATTTTTAAACGTGTTGACGAATCAATCAATATGAATATGGCAGGCAGCAGGAGCCACCGAGGTTGCCTCACTATTGTTATACATAAAGGACTCAATAATTTGGGTTAATTTAAGTCACTGCTCGCTGTCAATGTCAAATTGGTCGTACAAACACTGCCACGGTGGCATTCAAAAGAAAAATGTCCGGGTTCATCATTGAAAGCTTCATTTTACGAGGCCTAACATCTGGACGAAAGATGAATGGTTAATGGAATGGGCTATAAAGATAGTTTGAGAACACAGAACCGCATTGTACGTCACCATTCTCGATGAAACGAACACTTTTCTAAGCATAATAATCGTAAAATTCGTAAAGATATTTGTATTTGTTTAAAAATAAGTCTATATACTTAGATTAGATTAAATATTCAAGATAGGTAAAACGCTCAATTTGAAAATAAAAAAAGATGTCAATTATAAATAATTTAACTAACAAACAAGAAAATAAAAACAATACGTGTCTAATATTTAAACGTAATCTACAAGACGGATATTAAAATAAAAATTAGTCATCTACCCTATTGTTTACTACAAAAGACTAACTAACTTAACTATTATAGAGTATCTAATCCAGTCATAATCAAAAAAGATATAGCTTTACACAACCAACTGACTAAAATAACAATACCTACGTTAATAAACTGGCAAAATAATCCGATACAAACACGTGTTTCAGTATTCCAAGCCGCCATACTGTTCCAGCCACTGCGGACGTCCTACCTACTCGTCCCTGATCGATATGTCTCGATGGTCTCTCCCTGAAGTACTAGCTACAGTCTATATACCTATGTGTACATAGTTACGGACACCGCCATTTTATTTAGGCACGTGTATACCATGTAGCTACAAGCATTTTAATGAATTGCCTAGGTTTATTGATTGGATAGACTACGTCTGTTCGGTTAGATGTGTTCGCGTTATTCTGATAGGTTCATTAGACGATGATCTGTTAGACTATTCTGTAACTTTTATTTTGAAAGATCGAAGTGAAATCTTTCGCGGTTCGTCATATCATTAGTTCTGAGAATAATCTCGGGCGAGAATGTGATCAACTCACTCCAAAAGATAGAATTGACAGTTACAGAATAGCCTAGCTGTTTCTAATCAGCTTACACGAGCTACTTCATTTCTTATAAGATGATTATGTATTAGTTTTAAAAACTAAACAGTAGTAGTTGAACAAGTCAAAGTTTAACGCACACTTTCAACAACTGTTTATTGTTAAACCATTGTATTCACAGTCGAAAGTAATAAACGTCTGCTGTGTTAAAACAACCGAATGCTTAATTTTCCAAAAGCCTATTGTGCTTACGACTAAACAAGGAAATGCCATTGGTTGGCTAATAGAACTCCAAAAATATCCATAGTGTACCAAATACAACAAACAATGAAAGCTGGAAAACTCCGAACTCGTATTACGGGCGGCGTTTACCTAGCAACAGCGTGATGTGGATACAAAGGTTCCACACGTACAGCATTGAACAAATGAACACAGTCTTAAATTAACTTATTGTTTTGAATCAATTTCGCTGATTACATCAAACTGGATTGTGTGCACCGTATACCTAACTGAACCCTAGGTAATTTAGTATTTAGTGCCTCCCCTGTCTGGGGCCCTCCAGTATTTCCATGAGTCATCGTCTACCCCATTCCCGGTATCGATGCATTGTGGTGAAAGCGGAAATTCGATATCATTTGTCATCGGCGCCGACGGGAAACTTAACTGGCCGTAAATCGCAAACTAAGCTCATTATATTCTTTACTCAGTATTTGTATAGTCAGATGATACATCACTTCCCAGACTTCCCGAAGTAGTGAATAAACTTATCTGGAGACAAGCTTAATACTCGTATCGCCGAAATAATTAGGCAATTTACAATGGAATCACAGTTCAACGACTAGTCGGAAGCGTAGGAACCCATTATGTAAATGTATGTAGCGATTTGAAGTTATGGGTTGAGTAGGCGCAAATATTGTAACTAGCGCCTACGATCACGATCCACGGTGCGAAAATGTATAAGTTACTGCCTTTCACACTGCCGCTGTAAATAAACCTATATTGTCCTGAAAGAGGAACGGCCTAGGCCTTTAGCTCGCATCAATCGCTGACTATGGCTTTTACAAAGTCAATATCCAAATGATTTATTCGCAACAAAATAAATAAACAAATTAATCATATCGGTGAATAATTTCTCTATAAATATGACGCCTTTGTTAAAATATCAAGTGATGATTCATTCGCGTCCTTTACATTCGTACGCAATGTAACTTGTTGTGGTTCACGCATGAAGAGTCGAAGAAAAATGTTATATGCCCCTACCATGACATATGATATTAATGCACTTGTATTGTGTAAGCCTCTAATTCGGGTAATTACTGCGACATGGGAGTCGAATGCGTCGCAAGTCGCCACGGTGTCGGCTGTCGCACCAGTCGCACGTCTGTCACCCGCATACGTTTTATTGGGTAAATTGGGAGCGGGCACTACGGTTTTATTATAGAAAAAGCTTTGTCCTACATTGGTCCTCCATAGGCGACGATCCTGGGACCCTTGGGTCGGAATGTTAATCTGAGATAATCTCCGACGAGTCTCGTATCGAATTTTACGCACGCTACCTGACGCTACGCTTATTCAACGAATATGTTGAATGGCTTCCTCCTACAACACGACATTCGCAGGTAGGAGACTAGTTTTTGTAGATGCGTGCATTATTTCTTAATAAATAACGCCAATTCTACGTTTACGACGATTAGGAATTCCCTCGCGTACCGTGTAACATTCGGGTGAACGACAGGCGTTTAAACTAACCAAGGTTTAATTTGTTACACACTATTAAAGCGCGTAGGTGCCGCATTAAGGGTGGTTGACACTTGAATAAATTATTGTGTTGAACATTGTTGCCAAGTGTAGTTGCCAGTTGCGTGCTTCAGACTCCTCATGTCAAGGCCCCGAGGTCGATAAAACCGACGACGTCGCACCGCCGAAAGGCCAGACTGCGAGTCATCAACCCTGCCCTCCTTCGATTATCTTAATTACGGAGCCATTTCCACAAATTTGAAGATAAAAGAGTTAAACAATGAATTTTAACTTAAAATGCTTTAGGTCTCGCATGGCATGACTCATGCGTACCTAACTAATTAGTGCTTACTTAAAATTTCAAACACGATTATTAAATCCATCCTAATATGTTTAGCTGACATAAGGAAACGGGTGGCTGTTAATGAAATATCATAATAAATTATGTAGCTGACAGCGACACCGGTGCGGTAACTCCTGCGGCAATTAATTGGATCACGTACAAGTTCAGGATTACTCAAAGGGTCTTCAGTATTCGCACGTACACAACCCCAGCAAAGTGCTAATGCGATTAATGCGTTGCGTTGCATACAATTTCTATTCACGCAATTCGAATAACTTCACGGTTTATTGAACACTAGCAGAATGATATGTCGAGAATAATTTTGAATATGTTATTATTTGCGTTGCAGTTCGCCCCCTCACGTGTTCACAATCATTTAGAATGGACATTAAAATGAACGAATGAACACCCTCGGTGCGGGGTAATTTTAAAATTGCATCGGGGTTGTGTGACGCGACCGACCGGCGGCGGCGGCGGCTTCAGGCGTCAGGTCGCCGTTCGGCGTCATTGCGACGCGCCTGTGGAAAATCTACATCGTACTAGGTATACAATGTACAGTATGTACTATGGCTCACCACCTAGGGAAAGTTTCGCCATAAGAAGTGCATGATCATTAAAATGTCTGGCAACCGTACCACGTCTAGACAGTTATTTTATCACTGAAGAGAGAAAGCACTCATCGATTTGGTCCTGAGTTGCGGATGCTTCAATAAACTGCAATGTGGGTAGACGTTGAGGCGGGACGCAGTTAATAAAATACTTGTTCCAATCTGCAACGTTTCGTGGCGCGTTCACTTCGGTGGAGGAACTTGCACAAGTCGGATGTCGGGCGTCACGTTCCACTACACTTCGGCGAAATTCGCGCCGCGCGCACTTAACTTACATCAACGAAATTGCCTTTCTGAACTTTGCACTTTCATTTTCATCGTGCGACAGTGAAAATAGCTGAACCGTATCGATCACTTGCACTGTATTCTTTTGCTATTTGCTTTGTTATTTCTCTTTTAACATTCATTTTTAAACATTCTAAATTCAACTTTCGTCTCAAATAAAACATTATTTTGTTTGAAATTAGATCACGTCTCTAAACCAAAACTTCAATGGTTTGTTAATTACTCAAAAACCGTAAATACTACGGCCTAGGTAAAGATCTATATGAGTAACACTGTAACTTCCTTCCTGTACAATTTCCGTAAAACTTGTCTACTAGAAAAACCGCAATTTTCAGGAATACCGGGGCTAAATGCTTGGTTATTCGACAGTACAATAGCTGCAATGTAATAACAAAGTAAGTTCCTGTGATGTCTAGCGTGTTATCAAAACATCAAAGGACATAAAACCACGTACAGTCGATTCGTCAGCGTCTAGCATTTCCTACGAAAAGTTGGGAGCGCGAACATCATTGTAATTCAGCGTATGTACTCGCGTATAAGTTAGAACTCTCCTTCCGTCCGCGCTCATGTTTCATGTACGGAACGTGTTCCACGATAGTGGAAGTGACTGTTATCGCTTCACAACGGCTCCGTCAACCTCAGGTGTCTTTCACGAAGACGTTTATTGCCCGTACGCATTCTATTGTACTGCAGTGCCGCATGTTTGCCAGTGAAAAGTATGACGTCCATTGCTTGTCTGTTATGTTTACCATGGACTAATACGTTCAACAATATATTTCTCAGATATTGAAGACATAACTATGGTTTCGAAAAATGATAAATCCAAACATACCATCGTTATGTAAATAGTTAATCCGGATTAAGGTTTTCGGAAATATGATCGTTACTATTTTAATGTGAAGCATTGTCCTTAAACATGACACCATAAAAATTAAATCCGGAGACCGGGATCGCGATCGCGACCCTTAAGGCTCATTCCACAACCACACCAAACGTTGAATTAGAAAAACTCCAAAAAAAGGGACCCTTCATGAGAATCGGTGCGCCTAAACGCTTCATTGTGTGACGTCTCCCATTACAAATATTAACTCATACTTTACTACAAACCAATGTGTTAATTAGGGGATATTGTGTGGATGTTTGAGCGCCAGCGGTGACTCACAACCTCCCAGCCCGTACAAAGACTACGGCTCGTGAATATGAATAGCTCATACTATTAGTTTATCATACATGTGCCTCTAGTACGAATGCACCGGCTGGAATTTCCTTATTCGCGTACTTTCTGATTCATTTGTATTCCACGCCGACATGAATCGACGGCGAGTTGTCGAGTTAGTACACATTAAGTATTATGTTATGAGCTTATAAAATAGACGCCGGAAGTTCAGATGACTGGACCGATGGATCTCGACGCATGAACCTACGCCCCGATACTGCTGACGCATCTATGTGGTCGTGGACTCATTACATGATAATTAAACAATTGTTATAGTCATTTATTACGTAGGTACTAAGGCATTATTTATTCAGTAACCCGTTTATGGTGTTGATATGTGGTCTATGAAATACCGACACGCGAATGAGTTATAATAGTGATATTATTAAAGTTGTTTTCTTAGTATAATTTTCCCGTTGAATCAGAGACATTGTTGTTGTTAATAAATCAAAGAAATAACATATTCATCTACAGATTCTATTGGAATTTCGTAGGAGTTTAGTTAGGCTTTAGGTAGGGACAAGGCACATGCTTGGGCGTGGACCGTGATTAACTGCGATCAAATGATAGAAGAGAAACCTAATAATAACACTCTTCTAGTTACAGAACCTCTTACACATTAAATACCTTTAAAATAAACTTCTAGATAGATCTAACCATAATAAACGAGGGTAAGTTATTTATTCCACAATGTCTAAATACCTCGCGTGACGTAAAACACGACCATATTTAATTAAAGCCTGTGTTTAGCGTTTGTTTTATACGTAGACACAAATATTAACATGCAAGTGGACATAAAACATGCACTTTAACAAAGGAAATAAAATAACAATAAATTGTTAGAACTGGAACACACTTCAAGCATTGTGTGGATACTATGGATGATACAATAAGTAAAAATCTCGGGTTTAGTATTAGGGTCACTGCGATTTGGAGGGACATCGCCGAAAAAAAAAAAACTAACAAGAGAAGCGTGGCAAAGCGTATTAGTGCTGCTACGGGCTTGAGGCTCCGAAGCAATATTTGCGGTTAGAATCCATGTGTTTGACCTAAGGCCAACAAATGTGGAATTACGACAAATACAGCCAACAGACTAGCTGCAAAACTTATTAGGGGGCTTATCAAAGGCTCGGAAGGAATAATTGAGGTGGTTCAAAAAAGCGTTAATATCCGGCTAGCGGGCCATGACGCTGACCAGAATGAATACACCATGACACGCGTGACGAAGCTATCGACTTCCGATCAGACGCCATGGCGAGAATGCAAGCAGCCGCGTGTGACACCCGCGTCACCATTACAGCCGTAATTAACTGATGGTGATAATACGACACTGATAGATGCACCCTAAATCGAAACTAAATTACATTCCAGATTAATGTTTGCTTTTCACATTAATTTGCATATAATAAACATTCGTAATTTACAGGTTTACTCAAGCAAAGAACAATATTTTAAGTTTGTTGTGTTTGTTTAACATGAATCTTAACAGAATGTTCGAAGAACCCATTCCTGCAGGAGATTGGAACACATTGAAATAACCGCAACATGTGGTGCGTGGTAGCAAATTACTTCGCGTAGGACCATATTCAATAACAGTAAAAGTAACACGACACAAATAGTTACTGGACACGAATGCCGGGACTTTAGTGAAATAAACACTCATTAAATTATTTGATAACAGCAACCGCAGTTCAGTTGTCAATAAATAAAAATAATTAATAAGGAAAAATTACTTTTGCAAAAATTGATATGGCGTATGGGTATGGCGTACTAAGCTGATTGTAATGTGCAAGTAGTTGCAACCTCATTAGTCACCGTGTATGCTAATGGTGAACCATGTGAAGCATGTTTCGGTCCGTCCGTCAGTCATTCGCTTTAATTGTCGACTCAGGAAGTGAACTTGCATTCCGCAGATGGCTGAACGTTTAACTTTAGGGTGACTAAATAATTTCAATTGAGTCGTCATTAAGCCGGTCTCTCCGGTCTCGGTGGCATCCATTTCATAAATTGTTGCCCACACTACATTAAGCGCACGCATTAGTTACGAACTGCCGTGCTCTATAAAACAGACAAGAATTCGATTCAGAACTTCAATTATCGCTTTCAAAATGCGTGTTACACAATTACTGATAATAGCTCTCTCGATTTGATATTTCCCGCTACCTTCGCACCAACAGAAACCTTTTGATATGTAATTTTCATTGGAGCTACAGAAAAGCTACGTGAGCGAAAGTAGGCTTTCGCTCCGTTGTGCAGCTTATTACTGCTTATTTATTTATACAGCCTCGCATTATCGCGATATTCGATGAGAGTTTATCAACTAGCAGTATTATCGCCGGTGTCCGTTCTACAACTTATCTATATTGATCTTGTTTGCTTTCCACGTTTTTTGTAATATCGGCAAACAACAACTAATAACTTTCCTTAAAGATTTATCATTCACAAAACTATCTGGTTGAATTCTTGTTAGAGAACATCGTGCGATAAGAAAATAAACAAGGATAAGTTCAAGTTCAAATAGCAGACATTTTTCGGATGTGACTAAAATAAAAACTTGTTCAGCGCTCTCAGTAAAAATTCATAAGTACGAGTATTGCGAACCGATCCTAAAGTTAAGCCCAAAAAACTGACATTGAAATAAAAATAAACGTAACAAGTAAAGCCAAACAAACCGAACCTCCCAGCACATTACAGCCACCGTAAAACTTTTAACAAAGCTATAATATCCGAAATCAATGTAACAGACCCTCATATGGAACATATGTATGCGGGTCGGCAAAAAGTCATCTACACAGCGTGACGCGTCGGGCGTACGGTAATAAACGGAATATCATATAGTGGCTGAGCCGAAAGTCGGCAGGCAAAAAGGTGTCGGAACGAAACATATTAGGGCGTGCGTCGATTCTGTGCGAGAGGGTGCCCTTACTGCTACCTAACTAAATATAGATCCGCAACGACTTCGCTACAGGAATTTGTACTCTAAACACGTCTGCGATGTACCCACGGCTCACTGGCTTTGAGCAGATTACTGTGGAGCTGCCGCTAACTCTACCTCCGGTTACTGTCTATTGTTTTTCGGGTAGATATCGTAACAAGATATTTGATTCACTCAACTAATGATGTGCCATTATATTTCACTGTCGATAGTGTTTCGTTGCGGTTTTCAAGTAAAGCTTTATTGGGATTTCGGATAGGGTGACTCGAGCGACTAATCCACGTATCAAATGTTACTTATGTACGAGGCGTTTGTTTATTGTTAATTAAAAACGACAAGTGCAAGTCAGCGTTGTAATAAATAACTTTAAAATCCACACGAGAACAAAGGTTGAAAGATGAATTATAAGGCGTCAGAGATAACAGTACCCGTCAAATAAGTCAAAATAAGAACACTAGTACCGCTAGTCGCAGTAAGAAAAAATACCAACACATGCTTTTATTCATTTATCGAAGAGCATGGTTAATGGGAGCTATAAAAAAAACAAGCACTGGCGTCGAAAGACGTAGGGCCTGCGGAGATTGGACGGGCGGCATGGCGCGCGGGTAGGGGACGCGCCGTATTGATCCGGCGCGCGGCCTGTGCCCCCGGCCCCGAGCCCCGAGCCTCGCCAGACATTACAGAAGCACTCGCAACCCTCATCCCCGCGCCCTCCACCCACCCCTAGCCTGACGCACACCGCCTAGCCGCCTAGCCGACACCCGGGTACAACGCAACCACACCCCTTTTCATGCAGAATCGAGTCACGGGATTTTCCAATTCAATTTTGCTGAGCAATCGAGAACATAAGTAACGGTCGTTGAGACCATAATGGATAGAAAATATGATAAATAACAAGACTGATGCGAACAGATTGGCTCCAACGACAACATTACGGATAAAACCATAAGAGCAGAAACTTTCTCGCCACAAGATTGATTACATATTCAAGATTCAATAAAGCATTCACGAAAGCTCTGGCTTCCAGAGGAGCATACCGAATGTTCTGGAGTTGTGTATCTTGTCAAGAGTGTTTTATTTGTCAAAAAAGATGAAAGTATGCGACGTGTTTACTACCATATACAGTAGCCTCTTGATTCGATTATGGGCACAATAAGCGAAGGAGCATTTTCGTAAGTTCGTTGACTCCGCGAACAATGTGCCCGCGGGTAGCGGTTGGGCCGGCGCGATCCCGCCTGCCGCATCTGCTGGCCGACGATGGATTTTATAGAGACAGCACATGTTACAGCTTCCGACAACTTACAGTTTTCGACTAATATGAATACGATTGCCTTACATGTCAGCATTCTAGACAAGGACATTATTTATTGTATTCTGATCTCTCTCACGTTGCGTTAACTTACCTACGTTTAACTAAAGATAGCAGTATGCGGTCGTAATATTAATACAGTGTTTATCCTTATTTGTAGTGACGTTTACGTTAAATGGGGATAAAACAAATAAATCAGTTCCTGCGTTCAGGAGAAATGCCAACAATGGCGAGAATGTGAAGGTCAAAATTGTTTGTCAAATCAAGTGCCCTGATTGAAGGGATCACCGACCACATGACAGATAACGTTGTTGACTCCGCAGTATTTATGTTGTTAGGTGAGTCAGGCGTGATAGCCCAACTTGGTCTGACTCATCTGTACACTAAGTTGGCTGCAAGTATACGGGAATAAGGTCGTGACGCATCGCCAGTACTCATACACACTAATTATTCAGCAAATGAAATAATGTTAAAACAACAAACTATTGAAGAATTAGTTCGCCGCGAAGCTCCGGCGCACACGTGTAACCAGTGAAGCACTGTCTCTCATCGTGTTTGATTGATGGACGGAGCGTATCCCACAGGTCACGCCAACGATAACATGTTATTATAAAAATACGAATATAATAATAGACGCTGTTTGTTATTATACCACCACCACATTACTATAATTTGTGTGTCAGTTCAATCTTTCACTGATCATAGCTTAAATAGCTGTGGAAAAATTAAGGCAATCAATGGTCGTTTAATCGAAATTAATAAATTATGAGGGCATTGAATCGAAGGGAAAATATCAATTGAATGAAAAAGCTGCAATTTACAATGAATAACAACTTAATAAAAGAACACAATATACCCACATTATCAAATTGAATTCAATGGGCGCATAATAACAATTAATTGTTCTTTTATATTACTTAGTTAAAAGTACTAAAAATAGCTTTGCAGTTTATTTAATATAAGAGAGTTGTTAAAGCTGAAGGCAGGGGGTATCAAATGATCCACACAAACAAGCCATAGTCCAGTGCGGTACAGAATCGTAAGCGAATCCACCCACTCGGTCTGGCAGTCAGGTACCACAGCAAGTTATTTGAATCGAGTTAGCTCAAGAACATAACTTTCTAGTGACTCATAGGAAGAGAGCTATCTCGTGCAGACGCTCTCAATAAGGAAGAGGGTAATAAACAAATTCATCTCTCCCATCTTATGCGGCTTCGGAGCCCATTAAAATGCACAATACTGCACTTTATACCATAGAGCCCGGCCCCTGTACTCGAGGGGCAGATGTTATTTTTAGGCCTTAAATTGATACGCCAACAAAGGAAAGGATGTGAGCAATTAACACTGCACTTTCGATACCAACTCAGTACGATCTTGTACTGATAAGTGCACAGTGAAATCCTTGATATTTATGATATCCCTGACCCCAAAATAAACGCTTCATCGAAATGATGTAGGCCAGACGCCCCGAACACATGGACGAAACAAAAAACAAAAGTCCACCCATCACACTTCCCATCATCTCCACGTACAATTAAGCTCTCTCCATATAAAAGAAAGCCACTTATCCGAGGGCGTGAGTACCACCATTGTTCTTGGAAGACATCTCTTACTGACACTGGTTTGACCTAATTGAAAATAATGACGCGTTATTCATTGGAGCCCTTCAAGTTGAAGTTACCAAACATCACAAGAGAGGCGGCACTCCAAAGCGATCCTGCAGGTCACGCACGTCTATATCGTAATAAGATGGATTCTGTTCTATCAATTGTGACTCATCATCAACTTGTTTTTAATACACCTCTATTTTCCGTTACTGGTATCATCAGGACAATTTTAATGAAAACCATTCAAAGTTCTTGTGGCTTCGGAACTTCCTAGTACCTATTTAAGCAAATATTGTAGTACTACATATTTACTAATTTACCGAGAACTAACAACAAGTGTTCATTAATAAGTTTGTTTAAATATTTATTATCACTTTGCTTTGTTGAAACGGGATGTTTCTTTGGAGTTTTATTTATGGCAGCCCTACTTGATGGCTGCGTGACAGGTATGGGTTTGAACTACTTATGTAATTTAACGACTCCTTAATTGCGGTTCAACACACTCTAACATAGGTACCTCATAATGGTACCACTTTTTTAATGTTTGGAATTCAACGTATCGCTATCGTCAAGATCATAAATGAAATTGAGTGTCTGCGTATGAATCTTGGGCATTCTTTTAGGATATCAATCCGTACATTTTGTATTGATTTGAATTCAATATTGTTGAATTAAGTATGCCTTGTTAACCATGTTCAACAATAAAGATATAATCGCAATATTGCGCAAAGGCGTCTCTCCCGATCAATTCATCCAGGAGAACCTTGTAATTTCTTTCATAATCTCTGTTAGTCTACGTTTTATTTTATATTTCATTCTTTTCTGTATGTCTAGATTATAAGCCTGCCCATTAAAAAAAAGAATCAAACTTAACCGTTACTGTGCTATGCACATTCCTGGCCAGTTTCTTGTGACCCATTTATTTGCAAGTTCTCACAAAGGAATACCTTAGCCAACGGACAGATACAGACCACTAAACTTGGATTGTTCGCTCGCCATGTAGGCGGAACTCACACGTTTTTGCGGCTCAAACCTAGAGAGCAAACTTGTACTGATACCGGTCCGGGACTCAACCAGTCAGTTAATATTTTTGCGGCAGATGGCGTCGGCTATGTCGCGGTCATTTACATAGTAAGTCGACGATAAGCGTGCTATATTTAGCACGCGCGGGGATGCGCCCTGGCCGGCTCTGCATCGCACCTCGCACTGCACCTACACACATCGCCTTCATTCCTCCCTTGCCTCTTGTACGCCTCCGTCTGCTGCACACTAAAGTTTCTCGCAACAATTATTTCTCACGGATCCCAATCATTTTTAAACTAGACCAAATATTTTTGCAAATCATGTCCAAAAGCATTTAAAAGGCTCAAAACTTTCTGAGTTTATTTATATTTTCTCTCGATTTGAACCCAATAGTCTACTTAGAATTCAGTTTCTTTATTGACTCTTGATAAAATTCCTGATAACATTCAGCAACAAAAAAGAAGAGAAAAAAACTGCCTTATCAAATATCCTAAACCGTTGTGCGCCTGACCTTATCCTTAAGTCGTTTTTCATAAAAAAAAGCATGACCATTGATCATTGTTAACGTCTGTGGTATTGTAACGAAACAAATACTTCACAGTTAAGTGTGTTATGTTAGGCCTCTTACGAAGCAGTTAACGTTAACGAGAAAAGTGGCAGATAACTCATGTGTCGCGGTTGCAAGTAGCACGTTGACGCGACTCGTCCGTTGCATTATCTGAAGCAGTGGAGCGATAAAAACGAACAAAGAACAATGTCAGTAGGCGCTCAACTCCCTTTCGCACGAACTCGGCTCGCTCGGGCTTCGTATGACAAAATAACATTAATTTGTTACAACCGTCCACAACGCAGCGTCCACGCAGCGACGCGCTCCAGTGCCCACATGCATGCAGTTATTCCAATGATTGAAAATAAATTTCCATAGCTTATTGAATAAATAATCTGGCGAAATCGAATGAAATAACTCGGCTAAGTAAACATTTTGTACATCAACTGAGAGAGAGGCTAACACAAGCACATAATATTATAGGTGGTAGTCACATTGACGGCGGACGGCCGACGAAGTGTAAATCCGCTGTTAGGGCGCGTCCCGCGGTCGGTAGTGGGTGCCAGTGTGCGTGCAGAAATTTCAATCGGTCGGGTGCATGAGCAGTGCATCTCAACGGAGGCAGATGTTAATGAGGCAACCGAGAGTCCGAGACTCGGCGAGCGAACGGGACCCGTCCGCGCAGACACCGGCTAAGTGGGTACACACTACACTGCGAACACCGGTCTAGCCAAAAAAATATTATCTAAATAAAGATAAACTAATAGTGTAAAAAACAGCACGTTCCTCAAACACGGGTGATAATAAGGGTAGTTAACACTCTTATTGGAAAAGATAAATCAATATCAAAAAAACATCCGACGAAGAAATATTCAAATCCAACGTCTTTTACCCTTTCAAAGGCACTTCAAATAACCATTTTAAAGTAGGTATTTAGTTGTTTAATTAAATTGAAATTTATTTCAAATTGGAAATTAAAGAGATAAAATGTACTCACCATGCCTTCACACGAATGAGGACCTCGCCTTCTCCAACGGTAGGTTCAGGCTTCTTCAGAATCTTGACAGTCTTCAATCCGCCAAAGCCGGTGAGGACGACAGCGCGCATCTCTTTGGGAGGAGGAGTCTCCTTTTCTTTTTCTTCAGTCGCCTTTTCTGGGGTCTCTTCGGGTGGGGTCTCAGTAGTTCCATTTTCAGTGGGAGTCTTTTCAGGCGCAGCTGCCGCGGGGGTTTCTGTGCTCTCTGTCATGGTTTTGGCGAGGTGTTTTAACTAGGTGGTGCGATCGGAGCGGTGCGGCTAGCGGACGCGATGGGAATGAGCCCGGGCGAGTGATACGGAGGCCGGCCGGCAAGTTTACGCGTCGCGAAACGAATGATTCGAGAGAAGGGAGAAGCGCGCGCAGCGGCGTCGAGGGTGCAGGGGCGCGGGCCGCGGCAGGGGGCGCGCGCCGGCGTGCGGGGCGCGGGCGGGGCGGGGGGCACACGCGCGCCACCGCGCGGCGACAGGTGGCCACCGCGCCGGCCGGTTTGCCTCCCCGCAGCCCCCGCCCGATATTACACTACACAGGACCTGGATTAACTTTATTGCACAGAGGTCGATATAAAAAGCTGTATTAGTTATGTACTGGTCCACCACGTAGACGCGCTGTAGCCTAAAACCGACACCTCCCAAATCAGTAGGTACACAGTACACACCCTGAACGTGACTTGGCAACGGGATCGATATTGTAATTTATTGCGACTAAAGTTGCATATGTAGGGACTGACAGACAGCGGCCGATCAATGTACATAGCCTACGATCCTAGACTTCAATACCTACACGTATAACTACATGATACTTCAATAAAATTGTTAAAAAAGACTACCCTCATTTGGCAACATTAGGTATAACTTATAAGTCGACGAACGCAACCTGTTGATTAATTTTGATAAAGTTGGTACAAAAGGAATGTTCTGATTGTTTAATGGAGTCATATATCGGTTCATATACTAAGTACAGTGGGTACGATATGCATGTGGGACTGGGCCGCTTCGCCTTTGTTTTATTGGAAATGTTATTAACGCATTGTTTATTTGATAAAAATGAGGTTGTTAATTTTATCAGAGCGACCTTCGGCGATGAAAGTGTAAACATTGTTATTGCGATATATTACACTACAATGTAATGTACAGAATATCATTTGTCATAACAAATGAGTTTATACTGTTTTATTACTTCTTAGTAGCTTTGTGGGCGGTTGTGGAGGTAGACTCATATAACTTCATCATCCATCTTCATAACGCGTCTCTGTGACTGACATATTTTGATAAAATTCTTGTTAAATTATGGAAAAATACTGGAGCAGTTTTTGTTCCACATTTGTTTGTAAAATAAACCAAGTTTTGCTTGGTTACCTAATGCATGGTGAAATAAATTTCAATGCAAGCAATGCTAAAAAATTCAATCATTACTTTTGTAATACTTTAGATAGGTAACTACCTAGTATAGTTTATTTCAAAAGTATCTACTAATTTATTGGAATAAATGATTTGACTTTGACTTTGACCAACAACACAAAAATTACCCTTGATCGGCAGTTACGGCAAAGATCTGCATCTTTGGTCGAGTGATCGTAAATGTACCTAGATAAGTAGATAATTAAGTCTAGAATTTATCTACTCATAATAAAAATCTATACAATTAAATTTAAAAAAGCATAAATGAGTTACATTTTGTTGTGAACTCGAAAAAGGCTGGTCAGATTTTCAATAGATAAAAATGCTTAAATCCAAAAATAAATCACTAATTTCTCATGTCACGAAGTTTGTCCAAATATTTAGTTAATTAGAAATACATTATTTCTTAGTACTTAAGTTAATTACTAGTACAGTAGTTACGACAGACGGACGGAGAGATCCACTTACTTGATTGGACCGACTTGATTTGCTCTGTCCGGTCCAGACAATCTTATATGCTCCCTTAGGCTTCTACAAACTTATTCGATGCCAGTACCAAAATAATTGAAACATAGGTATTTGACTTTTTTTAATCTTTATTTATTTATAGGACTTTTATCTGTAGACATGTCCTATTGAAACAAATCGACAATCCCTTAAGGTAGTTAAATTTTTAAGTAATAATAACAGTCAAAAATCTTAATGAATAACAACAGAGAGAATTATTATTTGACTTATTTCGATTTTAGTTCTTTATTTGGTCCATTGGTCTGTTCTCAAATACCACTAATGTATAAGTTTGGATAAGTAATATTAGTTGTTCTGAAAATTTTCAGGTGCATAGGTTCACCCTCTAATTACATTTTATTACATATGACTCATAACATAACTGGTGGAAAGTGGATGTTTATTACGCCCACCTCTGCCTGCCGTTTTGGAGAATACCTAAGAGGCGTCGTGATGCATGAATATTGAATGAACAAACTTGATTTATTTTGACTAGACAATCGTCTGTAGTCCCTCAGGGTTTGTCCCTTCAAGATCAAATTTGAGAAGTCATGTAAGGGTGACGCACATGCGCACTACTTAATCAACGAGATAATCGCTATTAAACGTCTGTCTTAAATATTTGTACATTACAGTGTTCTTAACTTTGGTCCCTGAAGGAGAAGTAACACACATTAGTAACAAACTAACACCAACATGGATGATTCCAAATATGGCGTTTACAGAAAAATTTCGGAAACCAAAAAGCTCAAAAAAACTTAGTTATAAAACGACCTCAATCCGAGTTTGGGGTCACTCGACCAATAATAGTTTTTTAAACAAGCAATTATTATTATATTCATTGAATATCACTTTACATTGTGACATGATTCACTGTCACCCAGCGCACAATTTACACAATTCATCCAAATTCTTTAGTCAACATTATAACAATTAATACAAAAGATTCCGAAATACGGGTCTATGACGAATGCTCATCGATAACGGCTTCATTGTTCGAAAAAGCAATTAAGAGAATTAGCCCGTACTAGAAAATTGGATAAGCACAATGGCAAACAATAGAAAAATGCTGAAAGCTTGAATGCAAAGTTGATTACGTGTGCGTAAGAGAACAAAATGTACTTCCTATAGTACAAGCATATCTGATTTGGAGATAACATCCACGTGACTAGTCGATGCGTCACAAAAACGTGTAAGCTGGTAGATAGGTACTTTACTACTACGGTTTGGTGGTACTCTGGCATCCTCATTATGTGAAAAATGTGCGCCGGAAACGATAGATTTGAAATCAAAAGAAATTATGCTTCCTATCCGAAGTGCCAAGATTATTTTTAGCAACAGTGAAATTATGTGGAAGCTGTATGCTACTACTTTGAAACGATTAATTTCATTAGTCCAGAACCCTTAGTATGAGTTTGCTTTACGTTTAAAGTAATCGAAACTAGACCGCGATCAGCGCTCTGATTGGCCAGCTGGAATAAACCTACCAATCACATAGGTACATACATACATTCCATACTAAGCGTACAGATATATATAAGCAGATACACACTTGCTTGAAACAAGTGACCGAATATAATTTGCGGTTTTGTCCCGCACCAGATTTTAAATTCAAGAATTAATACCGCCGTAGTGCAACCGGGACTTAACTAGATACGAGTATCAAAATACTTAAAAAATGACAACAAGTTTGAGATACCAAATAAATTAAGTGGGTACCTACACTACACCCTACTTCCTAGAACCCTTCAGGAAACACATAAAAATAAAATGAGTTGTCTAGATAATGTGTTTGTGTCTCCACTCTTTAGACATCGAAATGACTCACAAGCTTTCATTCTATTGACATGATGAATGTAAATCAAGGGACAACGGAGAAGATTCAACCTATTCACAGCTATGTACCTATAGGGCGACTGAATCAATCCTACAATTGGCGTGGTACTCCCAAGTTGTCGCCATTTATGTCATCATCATAATAGCCAGGAAACGTCCTCCGCTAAGTATCGGGGCTCCCTCGTAAGTTCAAATAAAGTGGCCATACTTCGAACCAATGAAGATTGCACTTAGACTTAATACATTTAGATAATGAAGTCGGTTTTTGCATGGCTTTTAGATTTTTATCAACTTCTCTTCTGATTACAAATGGTTATTTGAATATATATTTGATTTTCCGAAAAGTTAAGGTTTTGTTTTTCTGTCTACGGATAACTATTGCTACATAGCTATAATTAATTTTGATCAGACTTAACTGAAAACTAATTTTGCAAAAAAAACCGTAACATTTCCCGAGGATTTTTTTTGTGATGCGTAGTAGATGTCTATATGAAACACTTCGTGCGTTAACATGAAAAAAAAGTAACCCATGCTCGGGACAACAATTAGATAGGTGGATTATTAATTTTTAGTTGCGATACTCAGTATCGCAACTAAAAAAGTCGGTTAAAATTCTCCATCTCAATAACTACTTTATTTATTTGTATTGTCACAGTCTCTTAATTAACTTTATTGTGATTTCTATGTGAGTATGAAGTTCCATTGGCCATTTCTGGTCTTCTTCAACAGTTCCACCTCTTCAAAGGTTACTTTTTGACTGTAAATGCTTCAATTCTAGATGAATATACCAAAATCACTATATAGTTCCCTATAATATTTGAGGAGTTCCCTCGATTTCTCTAAGATCCCATCATCAGATCCTAACTTGGTGACAATGGGACCACCTCAGAACTATTTACATTCGAAGAAAAAAAGAATTTTGAAAATCCGTCGACAATTGACGGAGTATAACTTTATTGTGATTTCTATGTGAGTATGAAGTTCCATTGGCCATTTCTGGTCTTCTTCATCAGTTCCACCTCTTCAAAGGTTACTTTTTGACTGTAAATGCTTCAATTCTAGATGAATATACCAAAATCACTATATAGTTCCCTATAATATTTGAGGAGTTCCCTCGATTTCTCTAAGATCCCATCATCAGATCCTAACTTGGTGACAATAGGACCACCTCAGAACTATCTACTTTCAAACAAAAAAAGAATTTTGAAAATCCGTCGACAATTGACGGAGTATTCGATGAACAAACATATATAAAAAAAACACAAACAGCCGAACATAGTAGGGGAGGTAGGGGAGGGATGGGCAGTCGGGAGACATGGGCACCCCCTTTTATTCTGATCCTGTCATAGGCTTTTCTTTTTTCTTAATTTGGTAGTTTACTTTACCGTCTGGCAAAACTGTTCATCCATAGAATATCTGTTATTTCCGTGAGTTGTCAAATACAAACACATTTGAAGATTATGCGCTCGTAAAAGTAAATATTTTGTTGTGGATTCGGATCGTAATTTACAGAAAAAAGTAACGAAAGGTATGTGTATTTTTTATTATATATCAATTGTATATTTACTAACCAATAAATTAAACTAAAATTCACGTTTCAATACCTATAAAAAAAAATGCCGGTAAATTGTGTTGAAAATGTGTACAGAGGGAGCAATGTGCATTCGGATGTGAGGGAGGTTTGGGCATGTCCAATGCTCTCTTCTTTATATTGCGTACAGGAGGTCTTTTGAAAGTTATAATTACCTGCTTTAATTACACTATTTGAACTATTTTTAATTACAGAAAGATGCCGTTTAAATTCAAAAAGGAAGGTTTGCGACCAGAAATTCCCAAAGATTTGATATAACGAGCCATAGAAGAGGTATCAAAAGGATCAAAAATAATAACGACAGCTGAGAAATATAAATATAAGCCTTTATGGGTTATAACTAATTTAAGATAAGTCGTGATATATTTTTTGTTGTTATTACGTTTATTTTTGGAGTCTATTATAAATGTTAAGTGTTTTACAGGCCATGCCCAAGCCTCCCACAAGGTGTGCCCATATCTCCCTACCATAGGGAGCCTTGGGCACTTTTGACTTAATTTTTTAATTACCTCCTAATAAGGAGACTGATTATTATTATAAGAAAGTTCTTTATAAGATATCTAGCCAAAAGTATGGAACAATAGGAAGTCGCAATAAATGTTGATTATCTACAAAATCTGACGTTTTATGCATTAAATTGTGAAAAAGTGCCCATCCCTCCCCTACCTTACTTACCTCCTCCTTTTTGTGAAGTCGGTAATTATTTTGATTTGGTATCGAACCCGCGACTAGCGCATTGCCCGCAGCCACTCCGTAGCATAAAAATGGCATCCGATCGGGATGAATGGCAAGGAAAACTTAATTTATATGGTCAGCTAACAGAGATTTCCTCTATAATCTGGGGAAGAACCCGTCAATTTTAATATTGTAGCTGATACGATGACTCGCTCGCTTCCGACATCTGTGTGTCATCTAACAACCGACACTTGTCGTAATGAATTCTGAAAATCTATTTAGTTGTGTCGCGTATTTTCATTCTAATAGGACTAGGTAAAAGTCTAAACCTATAAACCAATTTTTGGAGTGGAGAAAAATGAATTCCTTGAGGATCGATTTAGTACCTATACTTTTCCTTATGTCCGGACTCTCGGGTAAGACGATGGGTCATCCGACGCAAAAATAGGGTGTTGGACTGCCATCAAACGGCAAATCTTCCGCTCTGTGGAGGATATACCACAGCATTTTTTTTCTATTAGAACCGCTAAGGAGTCGAATTCATTGCCAGTTTCTGTCTCCTGCCTGATGGATGGTGTTTTTAAGGCCCGAGTGAACAAGTTGCTTATAGGTGGATTGGCCGCATCGTCGTCGACATGCGAGACAGCGGCTAAACGACGGCCCATTGCGAATACTTGAATAAAACGCACTCTACTTCGGTGGAGACACTGAGTTTCATCACCGCTTTAGTGTAGAAGATCTAGTTTTTTTTTACTACACGATTGGTACAGTGGATGATACCGACTGGCTGCTGCACAGAGTATTGTGGGTTCGATTCCGGCATGAATTGATTGTTTATGTGATCCACAAATACATAGCATGTGCAGATTTCTAATTTGAAACGATTTTTAACGGTTGGCGCGGTGGCTGGGCGACTGGTTGCCGCGCAACGTGTAGCGGGTTTGATTCCCGTACGAAGCAACTGTGTGATCCACAAACTGTTCTTTCGGGTCTGGGTGTCATGTGCGCGTGGTGAAATTGTATTTCTGTAAACGCACCCATGACACAGGAGAAAATCCTAGTGGGGATGGGGTAACGTATTTTTAAGAAAAATACATTACAAGAGAAACTCGTAGTGTGGAGCAACGTATAAAAAAAACAATACAGGAGAAAATCCCTATAGTGTGGGGAAACGTTTATACAAATTATCCGAGGCTGCTGAGTTTTATCCTCGTGGTTTTAGTGTAATTAAACTTTACCAACCTACAGATCTATACAATACAATACAATAAAATGAAACAACAAAATAATTACTACAAATAATATAATTTATTGGTATTCTATTGAGGACTACGGATTAGATTCCTTGGGAGACTCGCTGGAGAGGTCGGTGAGCTCGCTGTATCCCGTGTAGTAGTTGTAGTCATCCTCGTCCTCGTACTCCTCGTCCTCCTCAGCGTCCTCTACCTCCATCTCCTCCTCCAACTCTTTCAGCCCCGCCCCCTCGCTCTCCCCATCCCCATCCCCCTCCTTCTCCGTCAGCAGCCACTCCACCTGAGACAATTGCTTGTTCCGCTTCGAAAGCTTCTTTTGAAGAATCTGAAATTGTTGGTTCATTTTTTTAAACTTGTTTATTATTTAGGTACGATTTTTAACGGTTGGCGCGGTGGCTGGGCAACTGGCTGCCGTGCTACGTGTAGCGGGTTCGATTTCCGCACGGAGCAACTCTTTGTGTGATCCAAAAATTGTTGTTTCGGGTCTGGCTGTCATGTGTATGCGAAATTGTATGTTTGTAAACGCATCCGTTTTAAAAAAAAAAAAAAAGTTTCCCGCACGGATAGAAAAAAAACATAAGTTACTTTAAAATAAAGATAAGTAAAATTATCGAACCTGTCTCTGCAGTAAGAAGTCAGCCAGCTCCTTTCTCTGGTTGCCAACTACATCAGGTACTGTATTAGGAGTCGCTCTGTAGGATATCACATCAGGTGACTTTGCCGTGTTGACGGTGCTCCAAGCATCGTGGCTCTTCTTCCTAGCTGCCAGCAGTCGGCTCATTATCTTCGCATGGTCCAGCCCAAATATGCTGTGAGTCATCTCAGGCAATGGATCCTCAAAGACTGGTAGATCATCTTCTAGTTGCTTTATTTTAGCCTGTAGAGAAGATGCTTGTTTAGTTTTAGATATTACTCATGGCATAGTTTTAATTATGGTTTTGAAATTAAACAATGTGTATATAGATATGCTAGTTAACTATTGGAATAAACTATAAAGGTGAATTCATATCTGACGGAACGTGCGCATAACAGAACAGACAAATGTATAAAAAAACACTTGACTGTTCAAACTCGACCGATGATACGTCAGTAGGTACGTTGAGTGTGAACAAACAAGGTCAATCCGACTTCGTGGTGCTTCTACTGAGAAACTTTCGAAAATCCGAAATACGCTCAGCGGTGCTGTGCCCGACCCGAGAATCGAACCCGAGACCCCATGCCTAGCAGTCGCACTTGCGACCACTCGAGCAACGAAGCAGTCAGTTGTTGTGGTTGTATGTAATAAAAACTATTATTTACCTTCAACTCTGGTGATAATTTGGTATTCAGAGTGAATTCAGACTTCAGCAACTGTCCATAGTCTGTGGGGACATAGTCCTCACCATAGTCAGCCATTGCCAAACGACGGTCCAAGTCTACTAGATGAGCTTCTTGTTTATCTGGGAACAAATGATTTTATCTTTTAGAATATTATCAGATTATTATCCCCTATCAAACCTAAACAAATTGTTATTTTTTTACAAACTGGCGCAAATTACTAAAAACATGAAAACAAACTGGTAAAATGATTTTTAGGCCTGCCCCATACCAGGATATTCTCCTGTATCGTGGATGCATTTACTAACGTACAGTTTCACATGTACATTGTAAATACATGACCAGAAACAACAATTTGCGGATCACACAAAGAGTTGCAGCGTGCGAGTATCGAACTCGTAACCTGTTGCGCGGCAGACAGTTGCCCAGCCACCGCACCAACCGTACAGTCAATATAGAATAGTAAGTTAATATTCAATTAGACACTTAGGGCGGCCGTACACGGACGGCTTCAAGCAGTTATAACCGACTGCTTGAAGCCGCGACGGCACGATGAACTATAGCCATTCATTCGCTGCCGTACACACGACTGCTCGAGCAGTCGCGAACACTTCAAGCCGTCAACAGCTTCAAGCAGTCGACGCCGACCGCTCGAGCAGTCCGTGTACGGCCGCTCTTAAAGGTATTTGTAGCAGTCAACTGTGTAGTTGTGATATAAATTCAATCAAGTTCTTTGTTTACCTTTTACAAACATAATGTAGGGTACCTCTCCCATGACCCTGAGTGTGGACAGCTCGCGTCTCAAGCCACCGGCTACTTTGTTCAATATCTTCTCATTTTCAGCATCCGAAGCAGTGCCTTTGCAAACCCAGAACACATTCACTGTGTTCATATCTGGAGTGACATTTACCTGTAAATCAGAGTTATTGTTTTGTTGAATTCAAGAACTATTCCAGGGACATGCTCAACAGAATGTGCGAACGAAATAGAATAGGAGAAGGAGTAGAAGGCGGAGGAGGAGGAAAACGAGAAAGAGAAGAAGCAGAAGGAGAAGGAGAAGCATAAGGAGAAGAAGGAGAAGCAGAAGGAGAAGGAGAAGCAGAAGCAGAAGGAGAAGTAGAAGGAGAAGGAGAAGGAGAAGGAGAAGGAGAAGGAGAAGGAGGAGAAGGAGAAGGAGGAGAAGGAGAAGGAGAAGGAGAAGGAGAAGGAGAAGGAGAAGGAGAAGGAGAAGGAGAAGGAGAAGGAGAAGGAGAAGGAGAAGGAGAAGGAGAAGCAGAAGGAGAAGGAGAAGCAGAAGGAGAAGGAGAAGGAGAAGTAGAAGGAGAAGCACAAGCAGAAGGAGAAGGAGAAGGAGAAGACAGGAGAGGAGAGGGGAGGAGAGGAGATGAGAACCCAACCACCCTCATGCCCCTCCTAATGCCGCAAATAACTAAAGCATAACCAAAGAGAAGAGAAGAGAAGAGAAGATGATTATAACACTCCACTTACAATTTCTTTTAAAATACATGCTTAGTTCTACAAAATTAATATGGGATTAGTATTGTCTATGAACTATATTTTAAAAATTACATTAGGTTAGGAACTATACAGAAAAAAAAGGCCTATTAGTAATATTTTTAATACTAATATTTAATGATGTGATTAGTAATAAAAAAAAATAGTGGTATGTAATCATTAGCAGATATTGCTAGTCATATTAGTACCAGGGAAGGCTATCATTTTGTTTCTTAATTATGTAAAGTACAATCTATACAAGAAGAATAAATGTGGCTGTAGATATTAGCTATTAGGTAGATATACTAGATAGGCACTAGCTACCTAAGATATAAAGTCTTCAGTAGAAAATAGTTTTCATAACTAGACAAAACCAGTTTTGCTATGCTATCGAACTTCCACAAAGCTAAGCAAAATCTCATAGTGCTTATTAATGACTATATTGAATACTTACTCTAGAAATCTCAATTCCTCGTCCTACTACATCCAAAGCAGATGTGCCCGTAGATATCAAGTCAGTTATATATTTCATAAACATTTTGTTCAGCATGGCTGTGCGCCGCATACCACGCTTCCCAGGCTCGTGTTTCTGTGCCGTCAGACTCTTTACAGTCGGTAAAGTATTTTCGAAGAATTGTTGTGTGGGGTGCCACTGCCTGAAATCGACCAAAACAAACACATAACCTCAAAATTTAATTATATTGTTTCACGTCAAGAAAATGACATTTACCTTTTATTCTTCGGATTCACCATTTTACATAGTTTTAATCCTTGCTTCCTCAAATTGAAAGCTACACAAGAAACATGATAAAGCCGTTGAAAAGAAATCATTTTCTTCACAAATGTAAAACAATTAACTCAAAAATCTCAAATGACAAGATAACAACGTAGGTACAAGTCTACAATATTTCGAAATAATGAATATCTCTTGTCAAGAAAAACAAAACAATACAGATATTATATTTAAATTATAATAAGAACTTCTAATTCGAATGTTATTCATTGTCGATTTGACGTTGCTGTCACTTGCTCTTGCTAAAAATGCTAACTTGCCAGCTGTCTTCTGCTGTCACATTTCAGTATGTCAAAGCAATTAAATCTTACTCGCCCAAAACTGGCCATTCACTGGACTTGACTTTACACGACGGTTGTCCAATTTTTTACAGGTAAGAACCAAACTTAGTGCTCTCAGTCACTCGAAAGGCCGTAACTTCTTGTATTTTCTTTCGTTTTCCCTGTAACCATTTGTATTTGTAAAGAACGAAAACGTACATTAAAATAATATGTTTCACTTTAAAAAACGAACACAACACTTTATAAAAATAATATGTTTAAAATATCCTTAATAGTGAATCAGAAAATATGTGCTTCTTTAAAAATGTAGTACTTTTTAAAAGGAGTAATTATTTTTTTGTACACTAAAATAAAAATCTCCCCAAACCTATAGTGAGATCAACCCTTTTCCGCAGCCATGTTTAAAACCAAAGACAAAATTGACGCGCGTGGGAGGAGTCGTGCTATTCCCGCCACTGCCCGCCAAATATCTGTCAAATTGTCAAAATCAGGCCTATTCAGGATAAGTTTACGTGTTTAAGGTTGTTTATTTTTATGTTTTATTTAGTATTTCGTACAGTGAAATCATTATAAAAATGTCTAATCTAGACGAGAGTGAAGAAAATTTAATAGGTGTAATGGACAGTCTATGTTCAGATCTAAATGTTGACCCTGTTGCTGCGAAAAAGGCTAAGGACTCATTTCTACATTTAAAACGACATTTTACTTTAGATGTAAGTATCTGAGAATTATTACTTTGTATTTTTAATGCAAGAGACACCAAACGTTCAAATTCATTCACATTGCCATAGAAATATTTTTGCCTTGATCTTCTTCCTTCTTAGTTGCTACGTTGAATCATTTTGTTCCCTTGAAGTTCTTGTTGTGAATTAAATAGTTTAATTACGCGTCCTTAACCTTTTATCTTTAATAGTAATCTAGTTTAGTGTCACGTAATACCTTTGTGATCCGAGTTTGCGTATTTTTTTAACCTACAACTTTCACCTGGTATAATAATGCTCACAAGTCTCTTATCTTAGTAAGGATGTTAATTGATGC
Organism: Spodoptera frugiperda; assembly: GCF_023101765.2. Taxonomy (NCBI): domain Eukaryota; kingdom Metazoa; phylum Arthropoda; class Insecta; order Lepidoptera; family Noctuidae; genus Spodoptera; species Spodoptera frugiperda. The sequence goes on from NC_064218.1 coordinate 8,242,235, forward strand.
GCAGTTATTCCCTCAGAAACATAAACTTCGTGAAAGATAAGATTCAAAATATTTTTATAAAACCTTTGTTTACATACCTCTATGGCATGGCTTGGTTAGGATTGCTGTGTGAGATAAGTAGATTTTTATGTAACTTTGTTTTTGCAGGGTGATACAGGGCATTGGATGGCTTGTGCCCTGTATGTGGCATGCAGGACATCCATAACACCAACTGTCCAGTCTGGGAAAGCTGTAGAAGGGAACTGTGTCAGTCTCACCAAGCTCCTGAGACTATGCAACATAAGGTTACTAAATATCAATTAAAAAAAGTTATATTCATTACTTACCATTATTCTGTATGTTACAATTTTAATGTTTCATCCACAGTCTTATTCAGTTCTTCAAAAAAATCAAGAATTGGATGGAGATGGCTTTAATGTCAACTGAGTTTAGAGATAGGATATCTCATTTGGAGCACAAGTTTGCAGTGTCCACAGTCCTGTACAGAAACTTCCAGCCTATCTTCCAGCAAATCTTCTCTGGCCTGACTAATGAGCCTTTGAAGCCTAGCACTTTGAAGAGAAGGTCTAAGTAAGTGTATTTTCTTGTTAGTTTTTTTTTGTTTGTATTGACTAGTTAGAAGGAAAAGTTCCCAGCATAATGGACTTTAGTGTACAAAGTATTTTTTTCGATTCTAATGCAGAATATTAAACATGTGATGTACTATGCAGTCACATTAACTCGACAAATCTCTGGAATGTGGAACCTCACCCCTTCCTCCTGCATTTCCTAAGCTTGCCAGGCATATGCCGTCTATGGTTAGCAATATAAAGTATATAGGAAAATATGGTAGTATATATTAACATAATTAATATAAATATTTTTCTTATCAACTCCAAGCGTCAAGTTAATGTGACCGTAATGTAAATATGAATTTAATTCAGATTAGAAATGTTTACATGATTGCCTAATAATATTAAATACAATTTATAATTTAAAGATTTAAATGAAATAACTTGGCTAGAAAATGATAGTAATAAAACAGCTTTATTTATTTAAATACAACATACTTTGTTTACACAGGAACCAGCCTTGTACGACAAATGCTCTGTATGAGTTCACCTGGTGTTTGTACATATGTGTGAAGGGAGAGTTCCACAAGTCCGCTCATGATCTTGTAGACATGTACCATCTGCTGCTTGCATGTTTGGACTTTGTATTTGCTAATGCTTTCTTGAGCAAAAGGACTGATGTTATTAATCCTGCCTTCAAAGGTGTGTATTACTTTAGTTTAGTACCTAATTATAACCATTAGTATCTGATAAGTGCCCAGAAATAGGAGGCAGTCAGTAATATTTTATTTGACACTAACATATTGTAGTAATCTAGGATCAGTCAAAATTATTTAAATATACAATTGAGTAAATGGTTGAGCTAGATAAAAATGAAATATAGATGAATTGAAAGAAGTAATAAATATGCCAGGCTAGTGAACACATTCTAGTGTTGGCGCTTACTCCAATTTGAGACAGGAGTGACATTAACATTATTGCCATAATATATTTATGTTTGTAATATTTTTAGGTTTACCAAAAGATTGGTTGAGTGATGATTTCAAAATGCCAAACACAGCGCCGTGTATCATGTCCACATTGTGTGAGATAAAGAATGGTCTACTAGTAGATGCTGCTTCCACAAAGGAGTACAGCTGGAAACCTGTTGTAAAATCATTCTTTGAAAAACAAGTAAGTTCATAAAACTTTATCTGTGATGATTAGTCTTCTATGAAAACACTTTTTTGTTTATATGATTATGTTATCTGTAGAAACTGCATTTATGTATGTAGACTATGTTCAACCAAGTTATCCTGTTTGAAAAGCTGTAGACTGAATATAGCATCCAAATTGTCAGTATGACAAGACTATGTGTTAAGAAAACTATTGGTTATGATAGCCATCCATCATAATCATTATATACCATACATATAAAAGTATAAAATATCATTTTAATATAAATGATAAAATTGAATTTTAATATAAATGATAAAATATCATTTTAATTTAAATGATAAAGCATACATAATAGAGTATATGATGTTTTCTCATTCTTTTGTCCCTATTGTTGCTCATTAGCCAATGTCTGGAATGCACAAAGAAGATCCCTTTAGCTCATTAACTTCAGTAAGAACACTAGCCTCCTTTAACCACTAACTCCTTAACTCAAGTGAAGTGTGGCCTTATCTCATTGATAATAATAACTGATTAGCTTAAACTCTGTACAACACGGATACTATAATATTGTATTTTGCATTGAGCTGTGCATTGCATAGCTGATTAAAATTAAATATCCGTAATACTGTTGATTGTTAATTTACAAAATGATTATGTTATTAGTTATTTATAGAAAAAAAATGGTTTGTTTCTATGAAGAATATTTTTGCTTTGTTTTTTTAAATGAATAATTATGAAGAAGTGCTATGAAAATTATTTTTATTATTTCTATTTATTTATTATTAATCCAAGTTAATGCGAGATGGTAACCATTTTTACTGTTTTTAGATCCTGAAAGGTGATAAGGAACAACTTTCTGGCGTGCTTGATGTAGGATTATTTGATCAAAATCTTAAATCATTGAACAATTTATATGAAACTTACGTTTTAAGTGTTGGAGAATTTGATGAACGTATATTTTTGGGTAAGCCATCTAAAAAATATTAAAAGAGGATTTTTACGAAAATATTAAAAAAGAGGTTTTATTCATATAGCTGGCCGGTAACAAAATGAAATCAATAAAATATAATTATAAAAACATCAGTTGTCATTTGTCATTTTTCGCAGCTTGTTTGGGAATCTTAAATATGTCGAATATTTATTATTTAAATCCTATTTTAAGTTGCTTTGTTGATTATGAAGGTACATTTAAATCAGTTATCATTGTTACTCATTGCTAGTAGTTCCAACCGGTTAATTATCTCTTTTCTTTTTAGGTGAACATGCAAATGAACAAATTGGAACATCGAATAAAGTGTCTGGAGATGAAATATCACAAGTTATAGCTACATTTGGCCCAGTAAGTTTAAGTTACTTTTAAAGTTAAAATATGCAGAAGTCTATATTTTCTTCATACATAACAGGAGAATCACTGAAACACTTTGTATCATCAGAGACCTTGTTTGTTTATCATACTGTGTAACTATGTGACCAATTCAGCTATTCAGTAGTATTTAAAGATTTCTACCTATAACTGTTTGTATGTTATCAGAGTAACCGCGCCTGTCACGAGACTCCGCTAACAGGCCGCCGGTATTTAGCTCGCCGAGACGAGGAGCTCACACCAGTTTCCGAAGCTAAGAACAGCCTCGCTCGTCTCGCTTCCTACCTCAGAAATGCCAAACCGCAACCTTCCAGGGACCTCTTGAAATTATTCTCGTAAGTATAATGTAGTATTATAGTATTAGATTATGAAAAAAAAAATCTTTAAATGTAAATAATTCAGCAGTGTGTACTTTTAATTATGTCAACTTGTGTTGCTGCAGGAAAAGTTCATTTGCTTAAAGTTCTTTTGCATATAGAGTGAATCTTCTGATTTGATAATTTCCTGAGTTTGTTTCGGCATTTCTTCTCAGAGTAGTCCGATAGGAAATGCCGGCCACATCTAGTTATTTAAGAGATTGACGTGTAAAAGAGTTACATTGTAACCTGATATTTGCAAGAATAAATATCATTTATCCTAACAATTCTCAAGAGTAAATTGCTATAAAATAATATTTTCCTTTTGTTTATTAAGAAATAATTATATTTCTTTCGACATATTATACATAAACATTAAATAATGTATTTCTTGTTTACAGTGACTGCAATGTAAACATGGAGGCAATAAACACGAATCTAGTGCAGCCATGTAACAGGTGGATGGAGAAGTTTGCTAATAGTTTGAGAGAGAGCAATACCACATCCAGTAACGAGACCATATCATTCCGATGTAACATGGTCACCTGTTTGTATTATAAAGTATTTGAACACATCATCAGAGAGGAACATAGAAAGAAACCACAAGTGTCCTTAAATGTAAGTGAACTCCTTTTTTATATTGATGACTTAGTATAATAATGGTAAGCAATCGGCACTGCCTATTGATTTCTGCCATACCAGATTTATTTAAAGGGGAAAATCATCCATTGACTTTTCCCGCCTTGGGTGAGGCGACTGAGAGGTGTCAGACTTACTCTTGCCCTTCGAGTCAGAGCCTTGGTAAATCCGCTAAGTAGTCCGCAGCTCCAGATACCAGAAGGAGTTAAAAGTCTATTCCGCCGTTAAGAGGGAGGACATGGAAAATTCAGGAAATGTAGTTCAGTTAAAGTGAAGTGTCCATTATAAAGCGTAAACTGTCCCGAAAACTCACTGAAACACTCGAAAATTCATTGCAACCATTAAAAGAATATAAATTGGTCAAAGAAAAGTTTTATTTAAATAATATGTAAAATAAAGTACCTAACTGTTGCACACACATGCTCTTATCAGAGCCAAAATGCATTATGCATGATAAAAAAAGATATAGTATTGTATTTATCCTCTGTTTATCTACTATCTTTTTGGAAATCTAGTGAACCTGTCACTTATCTGTTTTACTTTCTTGTTATGTGACATTTTATCAATATTGTAATAATAATAATACAGACGTCGCAACAAATGTTAACAACCGATTGTATGATAAGCTAAATTTTGTAGGTGCATTTGCAATCACAAATAATATATGTTAAATATCACGTCATACTCAGAAATAGAATTTGTAGATAAAAATAATAAGGTTGTTTTTGTGGTTGTTTTCAGGGGCCGTTTAAGTATTATGTAAGCAAAATGGGGGTCTTGGTTTTGTTACTTTTGCTGACAAAGAGGATGGGGGGGGGGGTAAATAATTGTAATAAAGCTTACGTAATAATTGAACGTCCCCTCATTGACAGAATACCATAGGTGGCAATAAATCAATCCGCAGTTGCGGGCAATGCAACAGGTTACCGGGACTCCGGCTCAAAGTAGGAGAAGGAACGGGGTGGTTTTTAGTCAGTAAAAGTCTCCCCTTCGCTTCACCCAAAGCAGTAGAAGTCATTAGATGATTTTCCCCCACAAAAAAGGTGGCGGTAGCCAAACTGGGTGTTAAAATTTGCACATTTTGGACTTCTCTCTCGAAGTATAAATTGCTGAACATTTTTTCTGTTAAAAATACTAAGCAATAAATTATTTGAACAGATGCTGCTGACTCAAGAAACATACCAGTTGGCAGTGTACGCGTGCTGTACAGAGATAGTTCTACACGCTTACGGCTTCCACTCGCTAAAGTTCCCGAAAGTATTGCAGATATACGGACTCAGTGCCTTCCACTTCTATAAGATTATCGAGCTTGTAGTACAGGCGGTCGTCGAGAAACTCAGCCGTGATGTTATCAAACATCTTAATGCTGTAAGTTGACTCACAAAGTATAAACAGATGAATGAACCAAATCATCAAATAGAAATCTGTGATGGATACTAATAGAGTTTCCCTTTCAGGTAGAGGAAGAAGTATTGGAGTCCTTAGTGTGGACATCAGACAGTCCGCTCTGGGACCAGCTTAGTAAAACTCCTGTACCAGCATCCATGGACGTTAAAGTTCACGATTCACCGCATCGTAGAACCAGTTAGTAATTTACCTCTTAAACTTATCACTGAAAAAATAGTGAATAGTGCTAAATGCTAGTGGACAGTTTTTCTAAACTATATCCTTTGCAGATGGTCTTCAATCGCCAGTGTCATCGGTTATGGATCGTTACCTGTCACCTATTGCAGACCAGGCGAAAAAGCAGCTATTCAAAGACAATATCAAACCGGGACAATCTTTACTAGGTAAGATTTTTACGAAACTTTTCGAACATAATGAACTATTAACTCGATGTCTTACTTATTGACTAACGTAATATTTTTTCCAGTTGCCACGAACACTACGCCGTTGAAACAAGAAGCAAGCACTTCGCAAGCCACACCTGGTTGCTCGAACGGCGAATCGAATAGCAACACTACTACACCTAAGAAAACTAATAACTCGTTAATATTGTTCTTTAGAAAGGTAACTTCATTTTGGACTTTCTAATTTGAGATATATTTTTCGTAATAAAATATAATAATCATTAATATGTCTGATGTCCCATTACATTTAGATTAAAATTGTTCAACGGGCCTCTGCGAGTTGGCTTCGGCCCCTCGTACGCCGTCCAAAGGCCCGGGACCCTGTGGTCCCGTGATAGGAAAAGACTAACAATTAATATGTCTTATATTGTTACAGTTTTATAGTTTAGCTGTGGTGCGTGTAAATGATTTGTGTACTCGACTACGTTTAACTGACGAAGAGCTGAAGAAGAAGATATGGACGTGTCTAGAATATTCTGTGATGCACCAGACACAGCTTATGAAGGACCGCCACCTGGACCAAATACTCATGTGCGCCGTCTACGTTATATGTAGAGTGAGTGTTTATTCATATTTTCTATTTCTATAATCTTCTGAAATATAAAAATGTTTGAATTAATAAACATTGTTGTTTTTAATTTCAGGTGTCAAACAATCCTACAAATCAAGTAGAGAGGACATTTACAGAAATCATGCATTGTTATAGACAACGGCCATTAGCTGATAATCATGTGTACAGATCTGTTCTTATTAAACAGAGTGATGGAGAGAGTAAGTAATCAAATACATAGTTATCAATTTGAAGTTGCAGTTGATAAATCAACATATTATTTATGTAATTGTTTTTGTATTACCCAGGTTCACCAGAAAGAGGCGATTTAATTAATTTCTACAATAAAGTTTATGTCCAATGTATGCAGAACTTTGCATTAAGATTTACTGGGAAGCATAAAGACGTAAGTATTACCTGCCATACTTAACTTACCATATTTTTGATAATTAATGTTTCCAAATTACCATATTAATTTTACGTGTAATTTGTAGGAATGTAGCCTATCTCCGCTGCCGGCCGGTCGCGGCGATGCGACGTGGTCCCCCGCCGGCCAACGCGTGTCGGAGAGGCACCAGCTCTACGTGAAGCCTCTCACCACGCCACCGCCGCCGCACCATCATCTCACTTACCGCTTCAGCCGCAGCCCTGCCAAGGTAATTAGTATATAATACTAAAAAAAGTTATAAGTAGTATTTGTCTTGAATTTTGTGTTTTCATAATTAATTATTATCTGATTAGGACCTACACGCTATCAACACAATGGTGTCGTGTGAGGTGGGCGGGTTAGCCACGTCGCTGGGCGCGCTAGGAGTGAAGCGCGGCGCTGAGGCAGGGGGGGACGTCGTGAAGCGAGCACGTCTCGCGCACCCCAGCGTGGCGCGCCGGCTGCAGGGACTCATGACCGACCGACAGGCTGTCTAGACGGTACCGACAGTTCATTGCCTCACATTCTAATCATAAACACGTTGGTACACATTGTAATGAAATTTTTGTTTTTTCCCAGATTCAATCAAATCCATCCAAAATTTACATTCGAGTCTATGTACGTTTTCTTAGTCATATTTATTTCATTTCATTTAGTACCAAAAATCACTTCTAGCTCTCTAGCCGACGTATGTCTTTATTCTTTTAAAAACGGTTTGATTATATGACGAATTGTAATATGTAAATGTGAAATCAATTTTGTTAAGATTGACCGAATGACTTGATGCTTAGTTAGTCATAACTTGTACTGCAAGCAGTGCCAGATCGCCGCCCGGAGGCAATGTCACGCGTACTTAGCGCCCACAACGTTGAGAAAAATACATATTGATCTCATTTTTTATTTATGTTGATAATACATATAGTATTGATATGCCATAACTTGAATTTTGCTCATTGCTTAACGTAAGATTTAAGTTATAATAGTAATCGAGTCTTTCAAGGGCTGTGTCGGAATGAATTGTGTTTCTGAAGCAAGAACACTGTTTTATTTACCAGGTTTCTGTCAACATACAAGTATGTAATTTGAGTTTTTATTTTCCATCTTAACATAATTGACTGAATAATTTGTTTGTAGCAAATATTTTATTTTACTCCATAGTTTTCATATTGTAGGTATGGCACTACCTAATATTAAGTTCCTCGTAAATTTTGTTTCTTACAATCTGACATATTTTAGTTTCTTCCATTAATTGTATTATTATTCCTTAGTTTGTAAGTAATCAGAGAAAATTATAAATCAATTTGTTTTAACTATCAATCAAAATTAAATGATTGTATATTTCGGACATAAGCACTATATATCATGTATTCTATTAGATTTTACTCTTAGATAATAAAATAAAAGATTGTATCCAATGTATTGTTTTATTTACCCACTACATATACATAGAACATAATATTAATTATGTTAACACACCAGTAGCCTATAGTAATGATTCAACAACAATAGATTTTGCCCAAATAGCACAGATCAGCAGAGCTATTATTAGCAAGTCAGATACACAAACTTTTAGCTATAATTCAGTAATCTTAATTTCTTTATTAATATTGTGCATATTTCTAAAAACACGAAAATACTCAACTTACATCTACAGCAATCAAAACGATTTACAAATAAATTGTATCAGGCTTGTCCTGACATTTAATGTCCATTGTCCATTCACAAGTTCACTCAATTTGATAATTACACAGTTTTAACGTGGCATAAGCGCCATACTTAATTTAAATTAAATAAAAATTCCTCTTTCGCCTTCTAGCATTAGTCCATAAATTACGACGGCGTGTGTCACAAATCTACAGCATTGAGTCACTAGAAGTGGCTTCGGAGCGACTGGAGGGAGGTCGCTCCGAACAAGTGCTGGAGCCGTGTCAGGTGGCGCGACCCTTGCCCTCCTTGATCGCAATCACGTAGCGCTGCGCAACGCGCTCCGGCGGGGAGTAGCCGTCAGCGTATGATGAATCCTGTAAACAAAATGATTGGTTCATTTGATAAACAGCACAAGCAGATAGACTAATTAACTAACGAAATACTCATATTTTGTACTACAGTGCGTTACTAATCAAAACTAATATTTACCTCAAACAGCACTTCATAAGGATCTGCAGCATTAGCAGGCAGCCTGTTGACCACGGCTCTATAGAAGCAAGTGGTTTGTGGATACAACGCCATCACGACTGCGCCCTTAGGAAACAAAGCGTGCTCGTCGACTCGTGGGTCGGCGCGCATCAAGGGTAGAGGCACGACTCGTCGCTTGCTGAGGATGTGACGATTCTTCTGCTCTTCGTCAATATCATCAACCTCATATTTACCTTGAGCTGGCAGCCAGCTCACCACCTATAAAATAATGTTACTGGTTAGTTCGAATTCAACTCTACATAGTCCTAGAAAATTAAGTTAAGCAGATGCGTAATTTAGATCGAGCTTATGATAAACAATAGTATGAAAGTTACCTCTGCCAATATCCAATTTTCCTCTTTTTCTGATACCCTCACAAGTGCGGCGACAGCGTCTCCCGGTTTTGCAACATGTCCAGGGTCGGGCGGCACGGCCCCGCATAGCGGTGGAGCTCGCTCGCCGACACGTCCCACGTGTAGAGGCAATGTCTGTGCAGCACTCAGCAACATTTTCATAAGAGCTCCACAACCAATTGTTTCCTTGTTGCCTGCATACCGAGCCTGAAATATTTTTATTTCACAATCATATATTTATTAAAAATATTAATTCCCCTTTTTAATCGATAATTTAAATTAAGTATCTGATTTCAAAAACTACTTGGAATAGATAATTATCTTCCTCTGGTTTTTTACCTGTATTCTCCTCTCATTTTTGATGCTACGAATTTCATAAATACGGGATAATGCCTTCCGAAGTAGATTCTCTTCTTGCTCTGCTGCAGACAATCCTGCTTTGTATAAATTCTTCAACTGCATTTGCTAAAAATAAATTATTAAAAATTAAAATTACATCTGTTTATTTTTCAAAAATTGTCCCCAATAATTACATTATATTAGGCTATCATTTTATTTACCTGCTGAGAAGAACTGGAGGAGTCTTCATTAGAGGGCGGGGACTCCACAGCTTTCTCAGCCCTCAGTATAGAATCAATACATTGCTCATTGCGAGCTCGTTCCGCTTCAATATCATAAATTAATCTGTGCAAGGACCGGAGGCGCTCCTGGAAACAACAGTAAAACGGTTCTTTTGATATTCAACTTTAGTAGCTATCTATACTAATATTATAAAGCTGAAGAGTTTGTTTGTTTGTTTGAACGCGCTAATCTCTGTAACTACTGGTCCGATTGAATAATTCTTTTTATGTTGGATAGTCCATTTATTGAGGAAAGCTATAGGCTATAAAATATTACGCTATGATCAATAGGAGCCGAGCAAAGCGGGTGAAACCGCGTGGAAGTAGCTAGTATAAGATATAAGAATGGTAGAAATTGCACTAACTGCCACACTCAGAGTCATTTAATGCTTACTTAAACTATTCTTTAGTAACGATTTTGTATGGAAAGCAATGGCTAAGGATTGGGTTAAGTAATCATTAAATGACTCTGAGTGCGCGAGTAAGAGATATAACATTAATGTAATATTATTGAAAATGGCTTGCCTACCTGCACTTGTTGGGCAGCCACATCAGCCGTGAGTGGCATATTGGAGTGATGACAAGCTCCAACTCAGATAGATGGCATGAAACCAGCACAAAGATACAAACACCTGAAAATTCACATTTACATTAATATTTAGTCATTTCTTCAATCTCATTATTAAGACGAAAATTTAAGATTGACAAGGTTCTATCATTATGTGGAAATGATGATAAAAAAACCATTCTGGGCATTTAAATAAAGTCACATTTTTAATCCTCTGAAGGTAAGCGAAAGTATCACTTAGTTAAATTACAAGAGCGAAAACTTAACATCAATAAACTCCGGGAATCGAATGCATAATGCTTTGCTAGGCATACCTCCTTACTAACTTTAGTACAACATAATCAACGGTGCAGTAAAAATATGCACATAAGGACATTCTTCTATTACTATATATTATTAAATAACACGAAATAAACTTCTTATACATACCAGAATTATTACTTTGAACAATAAGTAAGAAAACACCATGAGTGCTTTACGAAATTGATACCTTTAGGCTAAAACTACTGCCTTTTGGAGGTAAGTTTAAATTGAAGACAGTATTTCAAATAATACGTTAAAGAATTAAATAAGTAAACTTAATGTGTCCAAGAATGTTCACAAATAATTTTAAGCACAATTTATTCACGTTAATCGTAAACAAAGACAGAAACTGGAAAACAATTTATGACATTGACATTTGACCTGACAGACTTTTATCTATGCTCTAATACTATTGCCAGCTAAGATATTTACTTCATAATAATATGTTGGTTATTCAGCACTTTTAATTTTCTTTTACTTTTATCTATTAGGGAAATGTAAATTATTAAGCTGTCTACTAAAATTTCAATACACTTGCTGGTAAACTATTCCGTATCCATCTATCAATCATTAAGTACAATTAATTGTTTATTATTATCAATTGATTATCAATTTATCAATTAATTTTTAATAATGGTCACATTGGCAGTTGTTTGGTTTGGCGTTTAATATTTAGATATTTTGGCCGAAACGAATCTGTAAATATCTTAGGAATAATAAGATGTTCATGAAATTCCCACTTTTAAAGTGAAAGCCAATGACCTAAAGAGTTCTATGTGAATAGTATTTTAAAAGTAGGCCATTTGCAGTCTAACGGATTTGGTTACCGGTACGTCAGAATAACTTCGTAATCATCAAAATTGTTTCAGAAATAGAGTTTTCACTAATTACGTGTTGTTTCAGGATTTAGTGAAGTGTGAATTTCGAAGTGTTGAATTCATGATAGAAGAAGTTAGTGGTCATGGCAGAAAATGATGATTATTTAGAGACGATTGACAACAATCATTTAGACGGGACGAACGGATCCCTAAACATGACTGACAATAGTCTTGGAGTGAGTATTTCTTGTTTTACTATTGATAAAAGTAGCATAATAAATGTCTTTAGAGATGAGTACAAATATTCGGTTCATTAGCCGGAATAGAAAACAGTTACTTTCGATGTTAAATGTTACAGTTACTAAGCATTAACGGTAATCGGCCTTTACCCGACTGGTTTACAAAGTTAACCTGTAAAGTTTGGATTTTACGTACGTGTTATTTTACGGAGATATAAACACAATGGTAAATGTCACAGGAATTAGTTGTTTTGGGTCAGTGTCGCTCATGATTTGTGTGGTATTATGGCATTTATCCAAATAATCAACAATGTAGCATCGATAACATAATTTGATTTAGTTGGAAGTCTGATAACACCCAAAGTACGTTAATAAAATCGCTTTGCTTTGGAACTTGATGCTTATTCATTTGTTTATCAACATGCTGAGTATAGGTTCTATAGAAATGCATGGTAATTAAATAATGTATGTCAATAGAACAAGTTCCTTGACTCAAACTAATGCTAATGAATTTCTATTTTATAAAGAAGATCATTATCATTACTTAAATATTATGTGGCCTATACCAGCAACAAGAAATTACAAGAAATACATGATCAAACATGATATTGTATTGAAGATCATAATTATTATGATCTAATAGATATCTGATGGATATAATACTTTGTGAATTATTGTATTGTATGCAAATAATACTGTCAGTAAGAAATTACAATAGGTACCCACATGATCAAATATCACTATCTACCAAATAATGAAGATCATAATTGTTATGATCTTATAGATATTGCAAATAATACTGTGGATCATGGTATTATGTGGCTATAATACTATGCTAACAAGAAATTACAAGAAGTACATGATCAAACATAATATTATAATGAATATCTATCATGTTATGTAGATCATAATTATTATGATCTGGTCATAAGATCATATTAATATTATGTGATTTGATCACATTACAACTCGATATGTGCAAATAATAGAGTGGATCATGTGCCAATAATACCATGGTAACAAGAAATTACAAGAAGTACATGATCAAATGTTATATTGCAATAAATATCATAATTAATATGATCTTATAGGTATCTGATGGGTATAATACTGTGTGCATCATTGTACTTATGCCAATAATATCATTCTAACAAGAAATAACAAAAGGTACATGATCAAACATGATATTGCAATGACTATCTATCATGTAATAAAGATTATAATCATAATGATCTTATAGATATTCTATGGATATTGTATATATTAGTGTACATCATGGTATATTATGCCAATAATACTATGCCAACAAGAAATTACAATAGATAACTGATCAAACATAATGTTGTAATGACTATCTATCTTATAATGAAGATCATAATAATTATGATCTTTTTATATGGGTATCTAATAAGTCTTAAGTCAAAATTATTTATCTATACTAATATTATAAAGCTGAAGAGTTTGTTTGTTTGTTTGTTTGAACAATTAATCACAACTACTGGTCCGATTTGAATAATTGTTTTGTGTTGGATAGCGAATTTATCGAGGAAGGTTATAGGCCATAAAACATCACGCTACGATTAATAGGAACCGAGTAGAGCGGGTGAATCCGCGCGGAAGTAGCTAGTTTCAAATAGACAGGGAAAGCACTTTTGAACATCAAAGCAAATATCACAATATAAAAAAAAATAAAAAAGTATGTCTGTTGGTCAGTCTTTTAGAAAGCTATTTGATAGATTTTCAAATAATAGTGTGCATCATGATAATATGATATTATCACCATGGTAGCATACATATTTTTTGGGACATATGTACCAATAATAACATGCTAACAAGAAATTACAGTAATTTGGGATGAAAGTGTTAAGTCTTTTTGAATTTGAAAAGCAATATAATTATACCATGCAATTAAAAAACTATTGTCCATCAAAAGTTCATCACAAGTTCATTGGCTAGGCCTACTAAAGAAACCGTGTTATAAAAGGACCTAGAAGGTACACTAGTATGAAAATGTGTGTATGAGAAATATCATGTACACACATTTTCCAAGAATTTCATTAACATTCACTTTTTTTTTTAATATTATAAAACCTTATTCTTTCAACCACAATATCTTAGAAATGGCGATTCCTAGAAAATAATTACGATAAATTATTAATTTTATTAACTTTTGATCCTTTATTCCCAATTGTAAACCATCTCCACCAAAATGTTACCCTTTTTTAAAGCATTAACTGCCAAAAGAAAGCTGTTAAATGCAAATCTTCCGCTAACCGTCGGTCACCAGTGTCCGACGTGGCGGTTAACGTGTTAATTTGTATTATTACTTCGATTTCCAAGCATAGTAAAGTATGTATAATTAAAATTTATTTAAATGTTGGTTTAGTTTGAAAATAAATGCTTATTTTGAGTTCAAATGTAAAAACTGATAAAAGGATGACAAAAGAACATGTTTTAGTGAGATGTTAAAATAGAGTTACTTAGATCTTAAACTTTCATATTTCCTTAATGGTAAGTTGTACCTAATAAAAGTTGATTAATCAGTATACCAAAATTATCACTGAAAATTACAGTAAATATACACATATGATGATTGCAAGACAATTTAATCAGAAGATAAGGCTTTGTAGTAAATATAAAAGAAATGAATACCTGTTCCACTATTGAAATTACCTTTTTGTAACTTAAAATTTTATTATGTTCATATTCGCATTAAAAATTGTCTAAAAACGAATATTCGCGAATGCGAATATTATTTACATCGCTACGATCTATCAAAGATCATAATAATTATGATCTTACGAATATTGCAAATAATAGTGTGCATCATGGTGTCATATGCCAATAATACCATGTCAACAACAAATTACAATGGGTATATGGTATTATAGAAAGAAAGAAAAACCGTTTATATGATATTGTGACCTATATTTCTATCTTAAAATGAAGATTATAATCACATCTTAACTTAATGTTATATGCCAATAATACCATGCTAACAAAATAGATACATAATCAAACATAAACTATGTATCATGTAATGAAGATCATAATTATTATGATCTTATAGATATCTGATGGATATAATACTGTGTGCATGTATGCCTATAATACAATACCAATAAGAAATAATTAAAGGTACACAATCAAACATAATATTGTAATGAGTATCTATCTTATAATGAAGATCATAATTATAATGATCTTATAGATATCTGATGGATATATTAAATATTTAATCTGTTTTGGAATAGATAACAATTTAGTATTTGGGACCTAATTAAGTAATTACCTATTGTTGGTATTATTGGCACATATTAAGTTATGATTTGATTAGCATGGTATTATTGTCACAAAATACCATGATTAACACTATTACTTGCAATATCTATTAGATCATAATACTTAATTATGATCTTCATTAAATTATAGATATCCATTACAATATTATGTATGATCATGTACCTATATGATTAAACATGATATTGAAATTAATTTCTATCATGAAATGAAGATCATATTCATATCATAACTTAATATTATGGGCCAATAATACCATGCTATGTATTGTATGCCAATAAGAAATAACATGATCATACATAATATTGTAATGGATATCTATAATTTAATGAAGATCATAATTAAGTATTATGATCTAATAGATATTGCAAGTAATAGTGTTAATCATGGTATTTTGTGACAATAATACCATGCTAATCAAATCATAACTTAATATGTGCCAATAATACCAACAATAGGTAATTACTTAATTAGGTCCCAAATACTAAATTGTTATCTATTCCAAAAACAAATTAAATATCTATTGTAATAATTTTCATTTAAAATTTTAACTCTCATTCTAATGAATGGGTCATTAGTGCTCCAGGGTATAAATATCACAGGATTTTGTATAGAATGGTCATTCAACAGTTGCACTTCAAGTGGTCAACAAGTCCCAGTGATATCCTTAGTGTCCTGTGAATTTAATACAGTGTACTCTTGTTGCTACTGAAATAATAGTAGAGTAATTTAAGTGATTTTAATATATTAAATTATATTATCCACAATGCAAAAGGGTGGTGATGAAGCTGCTGGTAGTGAAGTGCCAGATTTGGCGGCAATCAAAGCCCGTGTGCGGGAAATGGAAGAGGAGGCCGAAAAACTAAAACAAATGCAGACTGAGGTGGACAAGCAGATGAGTATGGGTAGCCCACCAGGACTCAGTAAGTACTCTTTATATATTTATCATTAACTGCTCAGCCGATACACATAGACTAACATCAACCCTTTTTTGTCATTCAACAGTAGTTTAGCAGTAGGTTTTGTCCTCTTTGAGTTGCATGGTGTTTTTTTACACTTGTTTTAAGCATCTCAGTGAAAATAACATTGTTTTTAAACATGTAATTTTTTAGTGTGTATATTGTAATTAAATTAACATGCATTTGGTTCAATTGAATCAATGCATCATGCAACTCAGTCAGGATAAAGTGTTAGGAAGATAGTTTTGTTACTCTCTTTCAGCAAATGGGTACAATAGTGTTTACAGTATAGTACTTAATAATGAATTATCAATATAGTTCTTAAATTAGGTTCCTCCAAAACTCTTATCTCCCAAACATGTTCTGAATATTAATTTGAAAGTTGCTAGTAAGCCTCTGCTCTTAATGTTTTTTTATCCAAAGGTCTTGCTTAAAATTATAATGGATCAATATTCTGGTAATCTTCATAATATGTTCTGGTATACCAAGGTCCTCTGAGAAAAAAATATATAAAATGTTTTGCATGATAAATGTTCATATTTACAACATTTCTATATGCGTCGGATTTGTTTTAAAGGGCTCCTGTGAACATTAGAATTTACAGAATAATCTTTTTAACTTACACTAATATATCCTTGCTTTATTTTTGCACAGATGTAAAAGGTCTGGTATAATATATTTTAAGTGTTCATTTACATAAGAATTTAAAGTAAATCATCGTTTTTTAAGTGCTCTAGATATATCTTAACTGTAATATTCACTTCGACAATTTGACGCATATGTAAATGTCACCATACTGTATACTGTAGAAGACGCGATAGCCTAGGAGTGTGGGTATAAAAAGTCTTAATTCAATTGGCATACAGGCATAATTACAGAGAACTTTACCAATGTTTTTTTAACCACATGGTAATTATTCATGTTGAGAAGTAAAATACCATGAACAAAAAGAAGTTTTTCCAAATTATTTTCTCGTAGCCATACTCCATAAGTGTCGCTAGTTTACTTTCGATTCATAACAAATGTGTTGTACTTTAACAAATTGAATGTATTCTAAATTTTCCATTTTTCTTCTTATCACAGCAAGTCCATTAAACATGTCCATCGAGGAGAAGATAGAGGCAGATAACAGATCAGTGTACGTCGGCAACGTGGACTACGGCGCCACTGCTGAGGAGCTAGAACAGCACTTCCACGGATGTGGATCTATTAATAGGTAAGCATTCATTAAAAATACTTTAAATATTGATAGGACTAAATATTAAATTGGCAATAGCTTTAGCGTCACGCCTTTTATCCCCAAAGTGGTAGGCAGCGGTGCACCTGCACATTACGGCACTTAATGGCATTGTACAAAGTACACCCACTTTGCACCACATTTGTGTTATAAGTCCCTTGTAATAGGGGGTGAGCCTATTAAATCTAAATGGCGTTCGTAATTTCATTAATTAAATGTTACAGTTTATTATGTTAACTAATTAAAATATTATTAATTCCAGGGTTACGATATTATGTAATAAGTTTGATGGCCATCCTAAAGGATTCGCCTACATAGAATTTGGGGACAAAGACAGTGTCCAGACAGCAATGGCTATGGACGAATCGTTATTTAGAGGGCGGCAAATTAAGGTGAGTTACCATTTTAATTCATAAGATAAACCAGTCTTGATATCAGAATATTATTTTTAAATGTTCATTTGTAATTGCAAGCTCCTCCATTTTTAAAACAGATTGAGATTAATTTTTTCGCTTACTGAACTCCCATTTTTGTTTCGCTGAGAGAAGTTTATAGTTCCTAATCAAAGTTATCAGTTTAATTTGCTCTTTATGAAAATCTTCTTAACATTTGGGTAACAAATTCAATTGTTAATTATTTATGTTTTATATGTTTAGGTGATGCCGAAGCGCACGAACAAGCCAGGCTTGTCGACGACGAACCGGCCGCCGCGCGCCATGCGAGGCCGCGGCCGCTCGTTCCGCGGGGGCTTCTCACCGTACTACTCGGGCTACCGGCCCGTGCGCCGCGGCAGGTACAATCCATATTAACACTGTCTACATCTTCAACTTCTGTGGTTTTATTCTGTTACATAATTTGCAACTGTTACAGCAACATAAAAATCTTGTGAACAACACTCCCCAGTGTTGTAGCTTTGCTATCTTTGTACTAAAATGATAAATTGTCCTTGTATGAGCCTTCAGAATAGATATTGTATTTTAAACTATTTCCAAAGACTTGAAAGAAAGTTTGCAAAAAATATGTTTTAAACATCAAATGAAAATATGTCATTGTTAAAGTCGCCAAAATAAATACTCACATAAAATTTTACTTTAAATAACTACTTTTTGTCATGCTCTCCGGCACAGTTTGTTAAGCATGCTTGCTTCTGTAATTATTTTGATAATCTTTGTTGCATATATTTTATGACAAGAGTAAATAGTTAAAGTCCAGAATTTTATGTTAGTATTTTTGTTGTTAGGTTTTTTATTTATTTTTAGTTCTTAACAAGTGGGATACATATTTTTGTTTGTCATTTAGTTTTCAAATCATCTCCACCCATTTTTTGGATATATATAAACAACACCAAAACTTTTTATAAACTACTCGAAATGTTTTATTATTGTTATTCTCATCATCAATAAATCAAATGTTATGTATAATTGGCAAGTCTGGAATTATTTAAGGCTCCTCCTTAATCAGTATAATTGAAAGAAGTACACATAATGTCAAATGAAAGACAAAAAACGAATCTTAGCATTGTATTAAACTAACAGTTGCAAATTACCTCAATTTCTATGGTACATTGTGAGGATGTCACTTCGTTGCTCCCCTGTCCACTTCTGTTTTATTGATTTAGAAGTGGAAGGATTTTGTCAGTTTAATGTTGACACAAAATTAGAGGTGGCATCTTGCGCAAAAATCTCTGTAGACAGTAGACACTGTTGTTATTTTCGGTACAAACTGTTGTAAATTGATCAAAAGAAAGACAATATTTATACACACTTTTTACAAATAAAGTTTGTAATAGAAAACTTGAGCATTTTCAATGCGGCGCCCTTCTCCTTGGTCGTATACGTAGCTTGCATGGCAGTGCGTAGCGCGCATCGCGTAGCGGTAGCTGGTAGCTGTAACGTGTAGCGTGTAGCTGTAGTGACTAACGGCGTGCCTTGTTTGCAGAGGTTACAGGCGCGGCATGTATTACTCTCCGTACTGAGTGCGGTAGAGGGGGGGCGCCCCCGCCGCCGCGCGGTAGCTTTGTGCGAGTGTGCGGTATAGCTAAGTTAGTGTGTGGACGCCGGGACGTCGACCTGACTATAGCTGCTCGCCCGCGCCCTGCGCCACTGGACTCTAGCTCTACCTTTTACCTTTACTTTCTAAACGTCGTCTGTTACGATTATGTAGGTAAGGAAAATATACGGACTCCGGTGTATTATGACGGATCGCGTTAAGGAAATATGAATTTTATTTTTATTTGTATAAAATTACTGACATGAAGTGACTGTTTTGAAAATGTGCTGTTTTGATTGTGAACAAAAAATACTTCATAGGACTCGATTATAGGGAAGTGCATAGAGTAAGTAGTCTAGGATATAGATATTGAAAATATACCATGTAAACTTCCACTGCTGATCGGCTGTATGTTTGATTCTGTACCTACACTTAGATAAGGTTGAAATGTCGTCTTTGATTCTGGTTTTGTATTATATTTGCCTTGAAGATGTCATAATTTTTGTGAATACATATAGTATTTTGGTAATCATTGTTCATATCGCAGTTTAGGTGTTTAGTGAAGTAAGGGTCATATTGTAGCTATTGTGAGTGCCACAAGGCTGTTAGGAATGCTAGTATACAGTTAATTCGCAGTATGAAGTATTTTAGAAATGTAATGATCGGTGATCATATCGAATGTACGTGCAACATTGTCGTGCAGTGTTCCCACCAACGTGCATGGATCGCGCCGCCTCGCGCCTGCCTCTAGGAATAGTTATATTACGAAACGCTAACATAGGACTTTACAGAAATTAAATAATTTGTTTCTAATATCATGTATTGACATAGTTAGTTACATTTTCACTTGTTTCAGAATTACTATAATTTGTGACTGTATCTACATTGTGTTTTGTTATTTCATCTCAATGTTTGTGTATGATAATGTTTTCGTGATAGTATTAGTTTGTATTCGTCCAGATTATTGTTTATATTTTAAAATATTACAATAGTATTTAAAATATTATTGAAGTATTAGAAATTAAAAAATTTGGTTGCTTTTATTTGGTATGTATACTAATTGTAATTCGTATTTATTCTTCTTATTGTAAAGTACAATGTACACGTATGAACATTTATAATACATGCCTGTATAATAATTGTTTCGTTTTCTAAAAAAAAGGTAAAATTGCACTTTGAAAAGCTCGAAAGAAACAAGTGAAAGGAGAAAAATGAAATGAAAATAATTTAAGAATAATTTTAAGAACGGAGCTGTTGTTTTATTTAAATCATACCCTGACACTAAATAGCGAAACAAAGCTCATTTTCACCTAACACATTTGACTAAACTTTATTCACAATAAATTAATATAAACGCTTGATATAGAAACATGCAACAACGTTGGTGCAAACAATATCATTGCACTTTTTTACCTATACAAAAAGTCACATTGGCTGTTACATTGACAGAGTGGTAAAGAAAATATCAAATTACCGGCTATACATACATCACACTACGCATATTATCAATAGAAGCCGTGTGAAACCATGTGAGAATAGGAAATGATTAAATAAAGCAATATTTTTTCTTTATCCAACATCCGCAGCCCTTCAATCGCGGGGTCTTCGTAAAGTATCATTTCACCCAGTTTTTGTAATCGTAAAAAACAACCATAAAACGGGGTGAATAGGGACAAAAAAGAGGTGAATAGGTATAGGGAAATTCTTCATACTATCTATTCACCACTCTTCTGTCCCTATTCACCTCTCGATCCCTATTCACTGTACTGAACATTTTCGTGGCAAAAAGCTTT
The DNA here is from genome assembly GCF_023101765.2 of Spodoptera frugiperda. NCBI lineage: Eukaryota > Metazoa > Arthropoda > Insecta > Lepidoptera > Noctuidae > Spodoptera > Spodoptera frugiperda. Next base: position 8,263,483 of record NC_064218.1, read on the forward strand.
CGTTCAGAAAATATTTCAGATACCATTATTTGTTTAAAGAGATAATATTTACTACTGGCAATTAATTACTCTACTGTCAGTGTCAAACTAATTGTAGTACCTAACTGTCAAACCTTTCACATCACAAAATTGACATTAGCCTGATTGATTTCACATTTCATGCTTTGATTTGATTCTTTTCTATAATTTCTGATGGTAAATCAGCATAAAATCTACTCTTATTCGAGAAGAAATTGTGTAAAGATACAGAAATCTGGAACTTACCTTCATTGAAACTACTCATATGATCGTTTCTTCATAGTTTTTGTTATGTGAAGTATTTCCTTTTTGTGAGTTGAAGAAGTGTAAACATGTTTGCAATGACACCCGAATTTTTCCAATTTATGAAGAAGCTAGAAGAAAATGGGGATAAGCTGACTTGTACACCTCCAAGTGAACCGCCCCTTGACTTTGAATTTGATGTACGTAAGCCATAAATAGATGTACAAGCAATAAATAGTATAACGTAAGTTCTGTTATGACAGCATCAATAATGTTTTTGTTACAGAATTCAACATGTCACGTGTGCAATGGTTACTATGGCCCTAGTTTTGGGGAGCCGGTTTGCGTAACTTGCCATGCTTTTCTATTCCCAGACTTTCCGTCGTACTTGCCTTCATCATATTTCTATAGTGAGAAGACAGATGACGGCGACTCGGGGAACGACGAGCCTTCGGACTTGAATTACAGCTCTGAACGCAAAGTGAACAGAGCCTGCACTGTGCCCTCTTGGTGGTATTATAGAGTAAGTATAATGTACAAACAAACAACTAGCCACAGATGATAAATTGATAACTAGGTGCTTTGTTTACAAAGAGACTCTTCAACTCACTTCTAAGAGTTAACAGGAAAACTAAAACTAAATATACACACTAATTTAATCAAAAATAAAGAAGGCGAGACGGATATCAAACTGTTTTGGTTCTGAAACCATGTTTGATACTCGCACCTGTTGCTAGAAAATTTAAAATCTAATTAAGATTCTCTCAAGAATCTTATAGAAGTTTCATCCTTAACACATGATTGACTACCCAAACTTCTTTCCTAATCAAAACAATCACATTTATGATTCTTGAACCTATTACTTAAGTATCAACAATTAGTATCATTGATAATATTGTTCTTTCAGAGTTCACTGGACAGTGAAACTAGCCCAGAAGATGAAGCAAGTCGAGCCAGCAACTCCGGCGCCGGCGCAAGTAGCAGTGGTAACTGTAGCGGGGTGGGAGGTAACGGCGGCGGCGCGGGGAGAGGGGATGGACGCATGTGGCCTGAGGGACCGTCGCGACCTGATGCACCACGAAATGACGGAGTGCCACGCAATGATGGGCCACCCAGGAATGATGGTCCATCTCGGAATGATGGGCCGCCTCGCAATGATGGACCACCTCGGAATGATGGCCCGCCTCGCAATGATATGCCTCCGCGGAATGACGGAGGTCCTCGCAATGATGGGCCGTCTCACGCAGATCCAGGTCCTGCTGGAGGACCCTCAGCTGGCGCAGGTCGCGCTGGTGAGCCGCCGGCTCGTGATGACTCGGCTGGGCTCGGCCCGCCACCGCATCCGCCCTGCCTAGCGCGCTCGTTACAAGCACTTTCCACGCCCAGACCACCAGATAATCTAGCGCCGGGACTGGTGGAGCAGTTGCCGTCTGAAGGTAGTGTTTTCAATAGTTTTATTGTATTTAACAAGAGTCGAGCCGGCCCATTCGTGCCGAAGCATGTCTCTCCCACACTTAAATGGGTTGACTAGGTAACTGTTCTTTCCATTGCAGTGCTGCTATGCATCTTCAGCTACCTAGACGACCTGTCCCTGTGCGCGTGCGCGTGCGTGTGCGGGCGGTGGTGGCGCCTGGTGCGCGCGCGCGTGTCCCCGCCGCGCTGGGCCACCTTCACCAACAAACGGTTCCCGCTCTACCGCCCGCTACTCGCCAACATCGACTGGCATAAGGTACACCTCACCAAACTCCTCAATTACATATTTGATGCAGTTTTACATTACATTTAAACTTGATGGGTCGAAGTTTTGCCGCTATCTCACTTGTTGGCACACCACAGATGGGGCCCAGTAGGGTTGATGCCTGATCCGGAGCTGTGGACTACCTAGCGGGTTTACTGGGGCTCTGGCTCGAAAAGCAGGAGTAGGAACGGGGTAGTTTTTAGTCAGTAAGAGTCTGACACTCCCTCTCGCCTCGCCCAAGACGAGAGAAGAAAAAAAAATTTCGCCTGATGGCAAGTGATGGTACGGCCTACGATGGAGCTCGTCTGCCCATAAGCAACTTATTCACCCGGGCTTTGGAGATACCCAGGTTATACTCTTCAGGAAACAGACTCTGACAAAGAATTCCACTCCCTAGCAGTTGTTTAGAAGTTATCCGAGTACAAACATTTCAGACAATTTTTCTCAACTTCTCTTACATTAGGTACACTTCTTTCACACCACAGTTTTCATAGAATACATTCCTGTTTTGTTTCAGAAATACCAGTGCTTGGTGGAGTCGTGTTTCTGCCGCAACTGTTTGGTACAGATGTGTGTGCAGGCGCAGCCCGCCGGGGAAGAGAACGCCTGGCGTCGGAACCGACTGAGGATTGAACTCAAGGTACATTAGGGAATAAATTAATACCTGGTAGCCAAACGCAGACTTATCAACGTTTAAAAAAAAGGGAATATTCCTGTCGTTTACATCTTTACTTCCTAATCTATACTAATATTATAAATCTATACTAATATTATAAAGCTGAAGAGTTTGTTTGTTTGATTGTTTGTATGTTTGAACGCGCTAATCTCCAGAACTACTGGTCCGATTTGAATAATTCTTTTTGTGTTGAATAGTGCATTTATCAAGGAAGGCTATAGGCTATAAAATATCACGCTATGACCAATAGGAGCCGAGCAGAGCGGGTGAAACTGCGCGGAAGTAGCTAGTGTTATATATGCTTCCACTCATTCTAGAATCCAAGCTATGTCTACTATATGTATTTTTAAGTATTAAATATTTGGTATCCAGATGTTGCGCAACGATCCCCCGGAAGGTATAGCGGCGACCCCCCTGGACCCCAAATGTTGCCACTGGCAGGCGAGCGTCACCGGACCTATAGGGTCCCCCTACGAGGGAGGAGTCTTCTATCTCTACATACAAGTGCCATATGCGTGAGTACATATCGTGGAAATATTATAATGTAATAATCTATGTAATTTGTCCTCAATGACTGACTAACCTGATTTTTGTGTAGAAAGTTAAGCTATATTTTGCTAAAAACCAAAGTTTCAAGTTTCTCATGAAACCAGTCCTTAACACACTTCTCTAAGCAGTTATATAATAATGATAAGCCTCTTATCATCAACTGATTTCTTCTTTCTTTTGCAATATGGTTGTCTTTAGGTATAAAATATCTCTGGGTTCAGTGTGCCTTTTAACAAAAGCTTCCTCTAACAATTTCCATTGTACTCTGTCTCTAGCAACCCTCCAAGCAGTTAAGATAAGGACAACTATAAAAAAAATCGCGAGTCGTTAAAAATAAGTCATTTTTTCAGTTTACAGCAAGCTAAACAATGCAGTACACATACAATTAATTCTTAAAAACAACAAAGCAATATTAAAATAACCGTTTAATGTACCAGGTACCCAATGAGCCCGCCGGTGGTGAGGTTTCTGACCCGCATACTACACCCGAATATCTCGCGGCACGGCGACGTGGGCATCGACTCGGTGCACCACAACTGGTCGCTCGCACTCACCATCAGCAAGGTGCTCATCTCCATACAGAGCCTGCTCACCGACCCCTATACTGCGGTAAGTAGTCTTCTAATTCCTGACCTTTTTTTTATGAAACACGCCGGTAATCGAGCAGACGTATTATCTGATGGTAGGCAATCGCCGCCGCCCACACCAGAGGCGTTACAAGTGCGTTGCCGGCTTTTTGGGAGTTAGGAATTTAAGGGTTGTTGTTCGGGAATCGGGGATGGGGAAGATTGGGAAGGGGGGAATTGGACCTTCGGTAACCTCACTCACACAACGAAACACAACGCAAGCGTTGTTTCACGTCGGTTTTATGTGAGGCCGTGGTATCACTCCGGTCGAGCAGGCATTCGTGCCGAAGCATGGCTCTCCCACACTTAAACTTCAATCTCCATGTCTTACTCCATTATAGACCTTATATCCGATGTTTAAAGTCTATTTTTGTATAAGCAAGTTAAATATTGTTATCAGTTAAATTAGTATTCCAATGCCTACAAAGAGGATTATTTCTACATTTAAATAAAAAGGAGATAGCCTTTTAAAAGGACCGTTTAGTCGGCGGCTTGGGGAGTGGAGAGTCAAGGAATATTTATAGGATCCTGATGTATCTTCTATATCCATGGTACCAGTACATTTGTAATGATGGACCGTCCGTATACTCTACCCATATACTGGTTATATCGGTGGTTAAGCATAGTTTTCGAGTCCTGTGTCGGTTTAAGTGTTATTGTATTTTCCATTTGTGAAATTCTCTAGTGCAAGAAGCCTGGAATTGTGCCTAATGGGTAATTGGAATAGTGACTGATACCTAACCTTACTAGGTATACATATGTGTAGATGTAACTACTCCTTTAGTGGATAAAAGGCGAAGTGTTAAAATGATAATTCGCCCCAGCTTTCCATGGGTGCAATGGTGATATATTATGCATGTATTATATACATAATCATTTCTCTTGAATCACTCTATCTATTAAAAAAACCGCATCAAAATCCGTTGCGTAGTTTTAAAGATTCAAGTATACAAAGGGACATAGGGACAGAGAAAGCGACTTTGTTTTATACTATGTAGTGATAATAAACTGTTATCTAATTTAAACATAATCTTCCCCAGGTTTGCATGGAACCAGAGTTAGGAGAAATGTACGTACGGGACCGACCTCGCTTCGAAGCTCTAGCCAGAAACTGGACGTGGAGATACGCCATGCATGACATTCTCTCATACTGAACTATTATAACTAGTGTATAACCACTCAAATATATACTATGTGATGAAAGGAATTAGGTTGATAGTTCTGTAACAGTATACTGTCGCTTAGCATCCTTTATTGTGGTAGGCTGATTTGTTGATTGGCTTGAATCAATTCTTTTGTAATTCATAGCAATGTGTACTATGTCGACAAAGAAATAAGGGATATAATCGTGTGATAGCGCCGCATCACAACTTTGTGAAAGTATGTTCTCAGAAATTAAAGGACAGGTGGTTTTTTAACAGTTGATACGATTTTTTGACTTATCTCTTAGAAATACACATGAAATTATCTTGACACTTATTTTTTTAGGAATGCCAGACTTTGCGACCAGATATTATTATGGGTCCTTGACAAATGTATTTATTTCTCAATGTTAACTTTTGGCAGCTTTGAATGGTTGAAATGCCCTAACACTTCATTAGTAGCGCCATCCAGTCGTGCTCAAAAAGATGCTATTTTTAGGAAGAAATTACGAGTTTGTTTTCTTTAATCGAATGTCTATTTGCTTAACTAAACTACTTACTCATCATATACCAACAATAATTATGTACGTTCGTAGGTATTTAGCTTGAAACCAAGAAGATTGTGAGACGAACTCAGAAAACATCTGGTGTATCGAATATTTAGCTGTAAACTGGCAAATTGTATTTATTGCCTTTCCAACTTTTTTGTTACTTTATACATGTTAGATAATACGCTTTATAAACAACAATTTCTCCTTCACATATAAAAATATAGCCATAAGTATTATAATCACACTTTTTATACTTTTATGCTGTATCAATATAAATATTTTGTAAACTAAACAACACAAATTATACAAGACAAATGTATGCGCACTTCAAACTTTATTCTAGAAGGCTGTATAAGATTATTTTTTAATAAAATAACGATGAACGCTATCTGAGTCTACAATTTATTTTGTTTTATTCTGTCTCTGTTTATTTATGTTTATCATGTTCCAACGATCTCGTAGTTTGTCGCAGTTGCATAGGGTTGGGACACAGACCTCACTGCCAGGGGCTCTGCAGTAGCCGGGGTAAGGGGCTTCGCCTTTAGGAAGCCACCTTCTTGTAGGGACAAACCTCAAAGGGTCTCGAACATAAGGGTCGTCTATGAGTTCGCGCAAGTGACCCAGCTTTACAGTGTACCGCTTAGTGTGGGTCTTGAGACTCCCTGCAGTGAAATAGTGGACGTATATAGCGAGCGCATAGACCCCCTGTAACGAAAATGTTATTATGTTCCCGAAACGAAACTAAAAATATTTGACAAATACGTTACGTGTCCGTAATTGCATAAAGAAAACTATATCTACCATTGCACTCGTTATTTACCAAAATAGAGTGCTATATTGCATGTTGAAATCCTACTAAATTGGTAAGTCCATTGGCTGTACTAAATATGGAACCCGAAATCCTTTGCTTAGCACAGTACTGCTCAATCTATACTTCTATACTAATATTATAAAGCTGAAGAGTTTGTTTGTTTGATTGTTTGTTTGTTTGAACACGCTAATCTCAGGAACTACTGGTCCGATTTGAATAATTATTTTTGTGTAGGATAGCGCATTTATCGAGGAAGGTTATAGGCTATAAATCATCACGCTACAATCAATAGGAACCGAGCAGAGCGGGTGAAACCGCGCGGAAGTAGCTAGTAATAAATCTATACTAATATATTAATATTATAATATATTATAATATTATAAAGCTGAAGAGTTTGTTTGTTTGATTGTTTGTTTGAACGCGCTAATCTCAGGAACTACTGGTCCGATTTGAATAATTGTTTTTGTGTAGGATAGCGCATTTATCGAGGAAGGTTATAGGCTATAAATCATCACGCTACGATCAATAGGAACCGAGCAGAGCAGGTGAAACCGCGCGGAAGTAGCTAGTAATAAATAAAATTACTGACAATGATACGTTTTCCTTTCTACTTAATACTAATATACTGTCATTGATTAAGGGTCTTGGGTTCAATTCCCGGGTCTGGCAAAGTACTGATGCGTTTTGCGAAAATTTCTCAGTAGTAGCACGGAGTCTGGAATTGTATCCGGAATATGGCAATAGGCTCACCCTCCATTACATGGGATTAATAACGCAAATAGTGAAAAAAAAGAGAGTTGGTACTTAATACTTACATGAATATCAACAATTTCCGAATGAATTCTTTGAATGGACATTCTTACATAAAAGTATATTGTTTTGCGACACGGCTATTTTACCAAGCAGTCGATCGTACCTGCCTACTATGAATAATAATTCCGATTAAACAACTTTAATTCTTTAGGTATCATGTATTTGTAATTATTATATACGTGAAATTAATCTATGTATGTTTGTATGTAATAGTATATATAAGGATTGCAAAAATTATTGGCTTATCTAGGAATTCTTTGAAAATAAATGCAGAAATTCGCCACAGACAAGTATCGCTCCACCACGAGAGATGCCTGTCCGTGCCCAGGGTGCACCGGCCCGCCAGCTGCCCTCCCCCCGGACACATCCGCGGGGGACCAGCAGCCGCCGAGCACGCGAGGAGGTTCTCTGCACGCACCCCATGTCCCTAACGCTACGTATTTTTGGCATTTTGTATTTTTTTTGTTTTTTTTTTCAGTTATTTTCCTGGTTTATCTTAGTACCACGACCACGACATTAATATTAGTCTAGTGGCCTCTACATTTCCCACTGCAGTGGTCTCTAGAATGACTCCTAGATCGTCCTCTAGAGTGACCCCTAGATTTCCCTCTTGAATGGTGTCTGCAATGCTGCCTCGACTCTTTTCTTGCTCTTCCTCTCTGCGTATGCTTACAGCAATCGTGATATTTTTCTTTGCCACATCCACGATCCATGCTGTTTGATGGTCCTGCAGATCTACCTCTGGAATGGCTACGGGATCTACCCCTGGAGTGGCCACGGGATCTTCCCCTAGAATGGCCACGAGATCTGCCTCTAGAATGGCCACGAGATCTGCCTCTAGAATGGCCACGAGATCTGCCTCTAGAATGGCCACGGGATCTTCCTCTAGAATGGCCACGGGATCTTCCTCGAGAGCGACCGCGGGATCTACCCCTGGAACGGCCACGAGATCTGCCCCTAGAGCGGCCACGAGATCTGCCCCTAGAGCGGCCACGAGATTTGCCCCTGGAGCGGCTGCGAGATTTACCCCTGGAGCGTCCTCTGGACCTACCCCGCGATCGACCTCGACTCACAGATCGATCTCTCGAGCGGCCCCTGCAGCGAGAACATCTTGCATCAGCTTCCACTCCTGTGCTCACGTCTAGAGCTGCAGTCTCAGCACTCGGCTGCCCACGGCTGGGCACTGCTACGAGCACTGCTGTCTCCATGTTCTGGGACTCCAACTTCTGAAACACACAACGGATCTTCGTAGCGGTTAGTAGAGTATGTAGGTAGAGCTGGTATAGCGTTAGATGCAATGTGACTTGCGTAAACTCGTGGTGGTGAGTGTGGCTCATCCCCCGATCGCAGTCTGTTATATGCAACGTTGTTGCGTAATGATTTCAAGTATTGCGCAATATTTACACTTATTGCATTATTGTTACGCAACAAAATATGTACTTATCTTTTGAAGAGTTTAGGAAAATTCCATTGTCGGTAAGGTAAGTATTAATTTACGTCGCAATATTGTGAAATATAAACACCATGCCTTTTCATCCTGCGTAAGCTCCAGGACCAGGACTAGCTACTTTTCGTCATCATTCGAAAAATCCATTGATGGTGATAGACGTAAGTTGATGAAATCTTAGGGAAACCGAGTAGGGGGAAAGTAAAGATTTTTAAACACTACAATTTAATAAGGGTCTGGAGTAGACCTGATAATGGAGCCGACGGACCGTCGAGGGAACTCCCTAACGGTTTACAGTAATTACCTTGTGTTTGGGATTGATCAATGTGTATTGATGACAATTTTACACCTAGATGGAGCGGGACTTTCATTAAGGGTCTGATGATGAAGAAGTGCAATTGTTAAGAGAACTCCTCAACCATTTACAATAACTATCTTGTGCTTGGGCTTGATAATTTGTATTCATTAGAACTTTGCAGCTAGGTGGAGCGGGACTGTCATTAAAGGTCTGATGTCGGTCGGTCTGAAAGGAATGAAGAAGTAGAAGAAGAAGAAGATAAGGAATTGTGCGCAGTATATGGCAATAGGTTCAACCCCTATTACATGGGGCTTGTAACATAAATGGTGAAAACTGGATATACATTTCATAACGGCATTACGTGCCTTAATATCCATCTCTGCCTACCCCTTCGGGGATAAAAAAGGCGTGACGTTGCATAATGAAGAAGTGCAATTGTAATTTTTTTTGACTTACTCAAAAATAGATGTATGCAAGTAATATAACAGAAGGAATTTATAAAGATTGAGGTACATAAGATATAAATGTGAGTAGATAAGTGATGGGCAGGGGTAGGTAATTTGTATGTAAGAATATTTATTTCACAACATTGCGACATGTACGGAGCGGGTCGGAAGATGGTTTTTAAAAAAACTATTTAATATGCTAAAAGAAAGATATATTGAATAATTGACACGTTTTACAAGTTACTATGATTAGAATTACTTATGAAAACAACAGCGGTTTCCTATTGCATTCCAATCCAATCGAATATCAATGAAAACAACAATGGCATTGACGTCAAAATGGGAAACTCAGCACTTTTATTTTATATTCTAGGTAATAGTTATTCCGATATAACAACCCCCCCGTTAAGATCGATCATCACATCTTAAAGTGATGAGAGATTTCGAGATGAATGCGTGCTAAATATTGAATGCTAAGTTGGATTTACGTCGAGGCATTAAAATATAGTTGTACTTTATATGACAATTACAAATAGGAGAATATAATTAAGATAAAAGTAAAACATCGAGATAACGATTATTCTTAAGTCTAAGATAATAATCTTTTAATCTAGGATAAGAAGACTTGAATATAATTAGTAAAGAAACAAGTTGAACAATTACTCTAAAGTTGTTATTAAAATAAGATTGATCATCGTTAGTTAAGATCGAATACAAACTATTAAAGTCAAGGTTAGGGTTGACAATAGGAGTTGCTTAAATAGCGTTTAGTTATACATTAAAGAGTAATTATTAAGATCTAAACTTATAAAATAACAATATAGAAAGAAAGAAAATTATAGTCTAATTCACAACCATGTGCATTCGTCCCAATTTAGTTATCGTGAGTTTTGCTAAACAAAATGTTTCTCTTAATAGGGGTTGGTGTTACCCGTAAATCTTCTACAGATTCTGACTCGTCCTTATTGATTGGTGTTACTGAGTCACCATGAAATACAGTTTGAGAAACGGGAACCGATTTATTTTTAGTATTATGACATTGATTAAATATTTGAATGCAACATGGGGCGTTAGTTGAGTAGAAGAACTTTCGGCTTTTATATAAAATATATAATAAAGTTAGCAGAGAGATGCACAGGCTTACAGACAGATAGTGAGTGCTATAAGTTTGAAAATGAGATGGATTTTCTATTTTATTAATCTCTTCTTCAAAAGATTTCAAATGGATACTGGCCTGTAGTAGAGAATCAAGGTTGTCTAAGTTATTTAGTTTTGAGTAAGGTAATCGCTGTAAAGTTTTATTCAACTTAGAACGCTCACAACAGTCATCTTGTAAGATGTCGAAATTGGATATAGTATTAGTAACATTCCCGATAATTGTTTCGCCAACAGCGGCAAATTGCAGCGTTTTGTAAAAAGCTTTACAATTCCTGGGCAAGGTCAAGATACCAGTACCAAACAAAATAACATCGGAATTTATATCCTTATCATTACAAGCTATGTGACACTTGCCAGGTTCAGATTGTACAAAAATCCAACGGTTAAAAGTTAACTTATGAAATAGATCGATTGAACCGTGAATAAGTTTCGTTACACATATGTCAGGAAGTTTGTTAATTACGTCACTTAAGAGAGTTGTTTCACACGTAGGATTGGCGATCGCTGAAAACACATTAGTTAACACGCACACATAACACTTATCACTTATTAACTTGCACTTGTCTATGTCTGCTATGAGTGAATAAAACATTCGATCAGCTGTAATCGCTACATATGAGCTAGTTGGCTCGATAAGAATGTAGGTATCGGGTTTCGACATATCGTATGGGACAGGTAAGGGAATTATCCTATATAGGTCGTAGATTTGCGGTAATACTAGAGGGATCTTGACAACAATAATAACTCTATTTAAATGAAAGAAACACGCAAGTTGCGAAACATCGATTAGACTGTGTATATTCTGCAACGTTAAAGGTATAGGAAGTTCATAATGGCCAGGAAGGTCATTCCTATGCTTATCTAATTCACTATACAATTGGTGTGGACTCAGTACAGTAGGATGCAAAACGTTGAGTTTCGCGAAAAGAATTGCATTATTAATATCTTCTATATCGAAAGACAATGTCATTATAATGGACTCTAATGATTGTAGTAAAGAACTTAACTCAGATTTAATTTCTAATTTATCGTTATTATTCACTACCGTTTCTAATATTTTGTGGATTGTTTCCATGTTCCGTAATATATGGTTTTCGTTTTCATTTACTTTAGATATGGTGTTGTTGAAGTATGAAATAGTTGATTTTATCACGTGGATATTGTCTTTCATGAGATGAGCAAGACGTTTTTCATCCGTCTGTACTTCTTCTATGGCTTTTGAGAATTTCACTGCGTCATCAGAATCTAAAGTACCAAAAATGGTTTTCAGCAATGTGCCACCGATGTCCATGAGACCTCTTTTAGGACGTCTACTAGGTTTTTCATCGACCAATAAATATGATATGGAGGAGAATTTGCTTACGTTAAGAATGTGACGATTTTTTAAAGCGGATAATGAATTAATACAGTCGGTCTGTATTTTAGAAGAAGTTAATGAATTGCAGAATACGTTAAGTTTTTCAAATAAGAATTCGACTTTATCTAAATTAGGTTGTACGTGACTTATATCTACGTATGCTATAACATTCCAGTCACTATTAGTAAACTTAATATCTAGGAGCTTATCAAAGTAAAGTCCGGGACTGCTGACTATCGAAGAAACGTATTCGCATGAGATCGGCGACGGCAGCGTCGATCTGAAATAACAATGAAGTACTTATGTATCTATTGTTACGTCACTAATATTATACTGTTACGTCACCGGCCAGCTTGATTTCGTCGTAGTGGTGACGTACGTATTTGCGATTAATGAGCAGCGTAACAGAATGATTGCCATTTAACCTTATTATTTTGTATGGGCCTTTCCATACTGGAGATAGTGCCTTGTTTTGCTTATGGTGGCAACGGACATATACCATGTCTCCTGTTTTATAGGATAATGGCTTCGTGCGGGAATCGTAATAAGTTTTTGATTTCTCTTTTGAGGATTGAATGTTTTCGAGAGCTTTCTGACGACTATAGTATAGTCGGTGATTAAGGGCTCGGATGTAATCTGTATAAGTGTTAGATTCGAGAGTATCGATACTTGAAGGTAAATAGGGTTTGAATCCGAAAAGTAATTCCAGGGGTGAATAACCTGTGGTGCTATGTATATTTGAATTATACGCTATCATAGCACTGGGGATGTAGAGGTCCCAAGTATGTTGATTTTCACCTATATATGACCTGAGGTATTCTTTTAGGGTGGAATGACTACGTTCGAGTGCACCACATGTTTGAGGGTGGTAAGGAGATGCGAACACGTGTTTGATGCTGAACAGTTTCTCGAGTTGTTTGAAGAGATCAGAGCAGAAGTTGGTGCCCTGATCGGATATTATTAGTTTAGGAATTCCCATATGGGATATGAATAGAACTAAAGATTTCGCGGTTTCTTCAGCGGAACAGGATTGCATTGGATAGGCCTGAGAATATTTAGTTAAGTCATCTTGTACTGTAAGCAAAAATTTATATTTATGTTCGTGTGTTTCGGGAAGAGGGCCGACTAAATCGAGGTAGACCTTTTCATTAGGCCGAGATGCCGTTGATGTGATAATCATAGGGGCCCTATTTATTTTTCTTAGAGGTTTATTAATTTGGCAAGAGCGACAGTTTTTCACATAATCCTCGATATCTTGCCTCATATTTCTCCACCAGAATTGGGTTTTGATTCTGTCAAACATGCGTGATATACCCGGGTGACCAGCTAGAGGAGAGTCGTGGTTATCTCTAAGAATACGTTTGACTTCATCAGGTGTCGGGTATCGAATAGAATTACGGTAGATGTTGATTTTAATGTTCGTGTTATGAAATAGAAATGATAAAGTATTGTAGATTTTTGTGTATGATAGTTTCGTGTATGGATCTGCAAAGTCCGATATCGCGAATTCTTTTTCTTCCATGTACCAATATTTTATCATATCTCTATAATCACGAACCAGGTTAAATATGTCCTTGTGAGTCATTTCGTCATAGTGATGTACTTTTAGAAATAAATGCGTGAATAAATGATCATTGTTAGAGGTGGAGTAAAAAGTATATAGTTCGCGTTCTATGTCGCGGATGTTAGGTTCGCTAGTGGAGGCGTCTATAATATCTTGGCAATAAGGCACAGATTCGTCTAAGTCAATGGACGTTGGATAGACAATAAGTTTACACTTTGCTTTCATTAATGACTCATTATGTTCCTGGATAACGGTGTCGAATGTCACGTTATGGTGTTTTATAATTTTAAGGAACTGCTCATAAGTTTCTGACGTGGATGGTGAATCGTGAGAGACCTCTTCGTCGTTAGATGTCATTGCTGGATTGCAGATAATCGAATCGGAACCTTCGTTATCTTGCAATACGTTTACAGGGAATCGAGATAAGGCGTCGGCGTTTGCGTTTAATTTACCTTTCTTATATACGATTTCATAATCGTATTCCTCAAGCTTCAAACGCCATCTAATGAGCCTAGATCCTGGATCTTTGACATTGAAAAGCCAGACTAGAGGTTTGTGGTCGGTAATGATTTTAAATTTTCGACCAAACAAGTAAGGGCGAAATGTTTTTACGCCAAATAAAATCGCTAGGAGCTCCTTTTCAATAGTCGAGTAGTTACCCTCGGCTTTATTTAGTGTACGCGATGCATACGAGACGGGTTTGTCAGACCCGATTGCGCCTTGAGATAGTACAGCTCCTATTGCGTAATTAGAGGCGTCGGTAGTTAGGAGAAATGGTTGTGTAAAATCAGGATATTGGAGTAGAGGTGCGGAGGTTAATTTATCTTTGAGAGTGGTAAACGCAAGTTCTTGGCTCTGCGACCATTGAAATATAGCGTCCTTTTTCAGGAGGCTGGTCAGTGGTTTAGTGATTTGAGAGAAATTACTAATAAAACGACGGTAGTAGCCGACTAACCCAAGAAATGATTTTATATCCTTTGGATTCTTGGGAGTAGGGAATTGAGAGACGGCCTTAACCTTCTCGGGATTTGGACAAACACCTTTATCTGTGATTATATGACCGAGATATGCAACCTCGCGTCTTAAGAACTCGCATTTATCCGGTTGAAGCTTTAAATTAAATTTTCGGATACGGTCGAAGACTAACCTTATTTTTTCCATATGAGATGTTAAATTACTGCTGTAAATTATGACGTCATCAAGATAAACATATGCATGGAGGCCTTGGAGACCAGAAAGGACGGTGTTCATCAACCTTTGAAAAGTTGACGGGGCGTTTTTAAGCCCAAAAGGCATTCGTAGGAATTCATAGTGCCCTGTAGTGCTAGAATTTGTATTAATTGAAAACCCTGTTTTTTGTGCGTCTAGGGAGTTCATTTTGATCTGATGGAAGCCACTCGACAGGTCCAATGTACTAAAATATTTTGAGTGACCTAACTGATCCAAAATATCAGTAATCAGTGGCAAAGGGTAGCTCTCAGAAACAGTGACGTCATTCAAACGGCGATAGTCTATTACTATACGCCATTTCTTTTTCCCAGAAGCGTCCATCTTCTTAGGGACTACCCAAACAGGGGCGCTCCAAGGTGACGTAGACGGACGTATAATATCTTGATCAAGCATCTTGCGGATTTGTGAGTCCACTTCTTCCTTGTGGCACTCAGGGAAGCGGTAAGATTTTACATGAATAGGGGGCGCATCACCCGAATCTATAGTGTGCTCGATTGCGTTTGTGAATGATAAAGGTTCACCTTCTAAGTGGAAAATGTCCGTATACTGAGAGCAACATTCTAGCAAAGCCTCCTTTTCTTCGGAGTTTAGATGAGAACAGCGTATCAGATTTAGTACTTTTTGTGGTCTATCAGATTCAGAGTAGGATAAAGCGTTGACGCATTCGTTCGAATCAGTGGCAATATCATGTTCAAGAGGTGTCAACTGGACTTTAAAGTCTTGGACCTGTATATCAGAGTCAGTAGTATTTAACACAGTTACGTTAATCCTTTTATTTGGTTTTATAGTAACAAGGCAATTTGCTATGTAAATACCTTCACTTATAGAGTGGTCTAATAATAAACCCTCATTGTTTTTATAATGATTGCGCGAGTAATTAGACACTGCGCATTCGATGACCGCTTCAGAGCGAGCTGGGATGACGTAAATCGGTTGGATATAGTTAATATCCAGATTCTGTCCGCATATATGGACTGATTGTGAGGTGTAGTCTATATTGGCTTTGAAATGATTTAAAAAGTCGCTACCAATGATACCATCATACTCTAGGTTAATGTTATCGTTAACTACATGGAACTTATACTCGTGGTAATTATTATTCAAGATAAATTTTATTTGACAGGTGCCTAGAGTTTCTGAATAAGTGTCAATGTTATTAAAACCTTTTATCTTAGCTATTTCGCTAGATAATTCAGGTACTTTGGTTAAACTTGACCGTTTGACTAAGGTAATACTTGCTCCCGTATCGATAAGAAGACACAACGGTTGAATAGAGAGTGAGGTAGTTATATATACGTGGGGCAATGACACTTTCTTTGAGTATGAAGATATTTCATAGACTGGAATTTCAGGATTTACTATGATTTCTAAATTAGGGTATGGCTGTACCGCACGCACAGCGGATTCATTATGAGAAAGTATATTTGGACTCAACGATACAGGGGCTTTATTAGAAGCGTGTTGAGATGAAATGGTATTTTGACTCGACGAAACAGCGGTTCTCTGGGGAATGTGTCGAGATGAAATGGTATTTTGACTCAGCGAAACAGGGACTCTCTTTGGAGCGTGCTGAGATGTAGAACGATTTTGACTCGACGAGACAGGGGCTCTTGGAAGAGGATGTCGAGATGAAATAGAAGAATGACTCAGCGAAACAGGGACTCTTTTCGACGAGAGGGGCTCGTGTCGAGATGAAATAGAAGATGACTCAGAAACAGGGACTCTCTTTGGAGCGTGCTAGAACGATTTTGACTCGACGAGACAGGGGCTCTTGGAAGAGGATGTCGAGATGAAATAGAAGAATGACTCAGCGAAACAGGGACTCTCTTTGGAGCGTGCTGAGATGTAGAACGATTTTGACTCGACGAGACAGGGGCTCTTGGAAGAGGATGTCGAGATGAAATAGAAGAATGACTCAGCGAAACAGGGAGCGTGCTGAGATGTAGAACGATTTTGACTGGAGCTTGGAAGAGTGTGTCGAGATGAAATAGAAGATGACTCAGCGAAACTGAGGGACTGACTCTTTGGAACTGAGATGTAATATGTTTTTGACTCAACGATTCAGGGACTCTCGAGGGAGCGTGTTGAGATGAGATATTATTTTTATGCGATTTATGTATAAAAGTTCGAGTGCCTAAATTATCCGGATAACGACGGCACGTTTTCGTAATCCGTGAGTTTAGTTTAAAGAGTTATTGTGATCGTCATCGTTCTCACAAGTATTATAATAAGGTGTCGGTGACGGTGCCGACGGCATCGGCGGCTCGAATGTAATATGATTCATCGTAGCTGGTCTATCGCGAGTATGTGGGTTGAATGTATTACGCCGTTCATTATTGTATTTTCTTTTGCGGCATTGAGTAATATCATGACCCTTATTTTTACAGTATTTGCAGAAAAGTTGGGACCCCGAATTATTAAATAATGTTGATGGTTGAGGATCCGACGGGACATGTGGTGGGCCCGTGCGCTTTTGTTTCTCCCGGCATTCAGAGTCTGAGTGCCCGGGTTTACCACAGATCCTACATTTAGGCTTAATAGATGTTTTATATAGGAGGTTTTGTATTTTTTCCTCCTCGAGAGCCACGTTAATCGCGTCATTAAGTGACTTTGGGTTTCTGCATCTGACATTATTACTAAGTCGTGGATTTAACCCTAAACTAAACGTGAATAAGGCCAAATCTTCGGTCATGGCGATACGACCAGATACATCTCTTTTAAGAGATTCAGAGTTATAAATTTCTGATTGAAGATCTGTTAGGCAACTTTCGATACGAAGTGAGAATTGCGCAACAGTTTCATTTGGTAACTGCTTGCACGACTGCAAATCTAACAATAAATGATTGTAGTGCTTTCTTTCACCGAAATTTTGTTTTAGGAAGCATTTCAGTTGGTTAAAATCTTCAAATATTTTATTTGAACATGCAATCTGAGCCTTGCCTTCTAGGCGTGATAAAATATATTTAGTTAACAAGACCGTTTGGCTTGGTGAAGCTAGATCTAATGCGTTCTGGCAGTTGGTAAGAAAAGCGGTAAGTGTATCGCGCTCTCCTTTATAAGGGCTAATAAAATCGCAAAGTACTTTGATTGGAAACTGTTCGCTCATCGAGATTTTCGCACTTTTCCTAGAAGTGGTAGATTCGTTAGTTTCCGTCGACATTATGAATTTAAAGAATGATACAACGCAACGGTAGGATAATAGGGTGGTAAATCGTGTAACACAAATATATGTATAGGATGTACGATATGTGATACCCTAGGTAAAAAGAATATCCACAGTTACTCGTAATTAAGGATATTGTAGCGATAACAGCAAATTAAAATGTTGTACTCACAGACACAGGAACACGAGGTACTCGATGCGCATTTCGGCACTGGGTTAGCACGGTTTCTGGAGTGGCAGTACAGCAGCACGACCTACAGGTCGCAGCCAGCAGCAACGGGGACGTCAGGCAGGAACAGCGGGACGGCAGCGGCGGCCCGTGACACCAGAGCGTTGTCGAAGTTACACGTGGAAGCACCACGTGGCAGCGCGTGGCACCGCGTGGCACCGCGTGGCAGGACGGCGAGACGGCGGCGGCGGTATCGCGAATCGCGATGACGGGGCGTATGTTGAGCCCCGTGGCAGAAGGAATCGGCGGGAATTTCGGACGATCGGCAGGCTTACGCACGATACTCGTAAGGCTTACTGCCGCGGCTCGTCTTTAGAGATGAGACTGAGTTTGTCGAGGTGCGGTTTTGCTCAGCAAGGATAGCAACACCCCGGAGACGGATTACTCGTCGGCAACGTGTAGTTCGCGACCCGATAGGGAATACCAGCGGAACGGTTACGACGATATCAACACTGGTATCCCACTTCTGACACCACTGTTACGGAGCGGGTCGGAAGATGGTTTTTAAAAAAAAACTATTTAATATGCTAAAAGAAAGATATATTGAATAATTGACACGTTTTACAAGTTACTATGCTCGACGGAAGTCCAATCCAATCTGCCCGAATATCAATTAGAATTACTTATGAAAACAACAGCGGTTTCCTATTGCATTGACGTCAATGCAATGGGAAACTCAGCACTTTTATTTTATATTCTAGGTAATAGTTATTCCGATGTGTGTTTCAGAAGTTGGAGTCCCAGAACATGGAGACAGCAGTGCTCGTAGCAGTGCCCAGCCGTGGGCAGCCGAGTGCTGAGACTGCAGCTCTAGACGTGAGCACAGGAGTGGAAGCTGATGCAAGATGTTCTCGCTGCAGGGGCCGCTCGAGAGATCGATCTGTGAGTCGAGGTCGATCGCGGGGTAGGTCCAGAGGACGCTCCAGGTGTAAATCTCGCAGCCGCTCCAGGGGCAAATCTCGTGGCCGCTCTAGGGGCAGATCTCGTGGCCGTTCCAGGGGCAGATCTCGTGGCCGTTCCAGGGGTAGATCCCGTGGTCGGTCTCGAGGAAGATCCCGTGGCCATTCTAGAGGAAGATCCCGTGGCCATTCTAGAGGCAGATCTCGTGGCCATTCTAGGGGAAGATCCCGTGGCCACTCCAGGGGTAGATCCCGTAGCCATTCCAGAGGTAGGTCTGCAGGACCATCAAACAGCATGGATCATGGATGTGGCAAAGAAAAATATCACGATTGCTGTAAGCATACGCAGAAAGGAAGAGCAAGAAAAGAGTCGAGGCAGCATTGCAGACACCATTCAAGAGGGAAATCTAGGGGTCACTCTAGAGGACGATCTAGGAGTCATTCTAGAGACCACTGCAGTGGGAAATGTAGAGGCCACTAGACTAATATTAATGTCGTGGTCGTGGTACTAAGATAAACCAGGAAAATAACTGAAAAAAAAAGATAAAAAGGAAAAACTGCAAAAAAAAAATAAAAAATACAAAATGCCAAAAATACGTAGCGTTAGGGACATGGGGTGCGTGCAGAGAACCTCCTCGCGCGCTCGGCGGCTGCTGGTCCCCCGCGGATGTCCGGGGGAAGGGCAGCTGGCGGGCCGGTGCACCCTGGGCACGGACTAGCATCTCTCGTGGTGGAGCGATACTTGTCTGTGGCGAATTTCTGCATTTTACGCATTGAAGTAGTTTAACATACCTAAGTAATTATGAAAATGGTTCCTTAATCAAATTGACTAATACTTTAATTAAAAGAACTTAAAATAACTAGATTTATTTGCAGCAGCTTTGCATAACATGTTATTGTAAGCAACGAGTTTTATGGCACTCTAGATGAAAATGGCACATAAAACTCGTTGCTTAAAAGCGTTAGCTTTATTTATTTATGGAACCGACTAGTATCTAGTTACCTAGTAAATAGGCATGAGAACAATTGTAGATACTAGACTAAATATCTAAATTAGAAAATACAAACAATTTAATATAACGTAAATATATGGTAGCATGGCAGCGATCTTTTTTTATAAGACGGTAAATGGGAAGACTGATCACCTGATGGTAAGCAATCGCCGCTGCCCACGAACAACCGAAACGCTGGAGGCGTTACAAGCGTGTTGCCAGCCTTTTGGCGCTGTTTTAAACTTTGCGGCACCAGTCCAGCCAAATTTCATGCATGAATCAGATGACACCGGATTAGATAAGTATATTTTAGGTCCTGTGTTGCTGCAGTTGGCATAGCCAGTACCTACACTATAGTAGTCTTTGGACATAGGGCACTTCAGACTGTTGCCCGACCTAACCGTGTCACAGAGAACGACTCACTTCATGTCTATTTTTATTAGAATTGCTTTATCTTATCTGTGCGACATACCTACTGCAGCTTTTTGTATGTATAGTAAGTAGATAATACGTAGTCACAATGCAGTGAATATAAATATATATCTATACTTAATATTATAAAGCTGAAGAGTTTGTTTGTTTGAACGCGCTAATCTCCAGAACTACTGGTCCGATTTGAAAAATTATTTTTGTGTTGGATAGTGCATTTATAGAGGAAGGCTACAGGCTATTAAACATCACGCTATGACCAATAGGAGCCGTACAGAGCGGGTGAAACCGCGCGGAAGTAGCTAGTATTATAATAATTGGTGGTAGATACAGATACAGTACTTGGCACAGACAATGGTCTAGCCGTCCTAGGTACTTAACGTTATGCAGATAGAAATTTCAACGTACGTTTCATGTGGTAGCGTGGCCGAGCGGTCTAAGGCGCTGGTTTAAGGCACCAGTCTCTTCGGAGGCGTGGGTTCGAATCCCACCGCTGCCAAATACTTTTGCTTTTTATCTCCAGTTAAAATAAATTCGAACTTTGTAAACTATATAGATACATTTTACAATACTTATCGTGTCTATGTATACTTGCCTATAATATCTACTACCTACAGGTTTAATGAAAATAAAAACTTTACAAGTAGATCCTTCATTCTTTATTGCATCTTAAAATTAACTATTACTAGAACACACTAATAAAGTTCACAAGTTAAGGTCTAGGACATTACAAAGAAAATTACAGGTTTTTACTTACAAAAACATAATGATAATAACATCTTGAGTCAAAAATAAGTTTTCACTGAATATTAATAAAACACAAAATTGATAGAAATATCGCCAAATATGTACTATCGACACGTGGAAATTAGCAAAAATGGATTTAAAGTTCATTAATATAAATAAAAACAGATTTTTTGTAACTTGAAAGCAAGTTTGTGTACAATGGAACTATGGAGAATTGGAAATATCCATATTGTCCGGAGAATTCTTTTCGTCGCATACTTCAGGAGTCTTACTTTCTATAGTAGATAAGTCCTTTTCTTCTATAACGGAAAGATTAGGAGTGTGGTCTCTTGACTTTCGATCGTGAGGCGTTTTGGAGTCCCTATGGGAACGGCTCTTGGAGCGACGGCTGCCTGATCGAGAGCGTTTGCGGTCTCGGGAACGAGATCGCTTCTTGTCTCTCGACCTAGACCGTTTCCTGTCCCGAGATCTAGTCCTCTTACGATCCCTGGATCGAGATCTCTTGCGATCTCGTGACCTTGATCTTTTTCTGTCTCTGGAACGAGATCTTTTTCTATCTCTAGAACGCGACCTCCTGCGGGATCGTGAGCGTTTCCTACGAGATCGTGACCGTGATCTACGTCGCGACCTCGAACGATCGCGCTTTCTTTCTCGAGATCGTGTTCTCTCCCTTTTCTTTGACGGAGACCTGTCTTTCTCTTTTTCAATGTCTTTTTCTGGTTTATCGTCTGCTGGTGTCGACGCTTTGGATTTTATTTCAGAAGAATTGCCATTACCGTTAGTTTCGGGGACTGGTTCAGGTTTAACTTCTTCTTTTACTTCCTTCTCCACTTCTTTGGGAGGTGACTTAGATTTATCCTTCTTCTCCTTTTCAGAAGAGTCCTTCTTGTCTTTACGATCCTTGTCCTTGTCCTTATCTTTATCTTTGTCTCGCGAACGGTCGCGTTTGGAACGCGAGCTGCGGTGCCGAGACCGCGACCGTGACCTCCGGGAACTGCGGTGACGTGAGCGTGATCTGTAAAAAGAAATTGCAAATTATAAACACTGATTACAATAATAACTTTATCAATTAATCGATTTTATTTTAATGCTTCATGCATACATACATCCGATTGGACACATTGACTAAATTAACAACATCGGCGCTTTTTATCAGTCTACCATTTCATTGATTTTCATGCAAAAATCTACTGCATGCTTTATACATATATGGGAAGAATCCACCAGCCACCCAAATAGGTTAGTAAGAACTGACTCGTTTTAAAGTGTTAGTAAACCCACAAAAATATTAGTTTCAGTAAGAATAGTTATTGATGGTAAAGTACTGTATCAGTGGCTAACAAGGCAGTAATCATCCCATGACTACACACAACACATATATATCCATTCCCACCACCCAGATAGTTTCAGCCGTTTCAATAGGTTGTTCTATTGAATCGGACAAAACTGACCTAGACCGGTGCTTGTGACGTGACCTGGAGCGGCGCGAGCGATGGCGGGAACGTGAGCGGGAGCGCTTGGAGCGGTGACGTGAGCGTGAGCGACGAGAGCGGGACCGAGACCGCCTCCGCGAGCGGGATCTAGACCTCGTCCTGGAAATAAGATAATTTAAAATTAGCCGGGTTTAACAACCATGTTTTGTTTTGTGTGTATAGTATAAGTAAACGTGTCTATAGAAAGTATAAGGGGATTAAAGGCGTGACGTTATAAAAAAAGACGTTATAAATGTATAGTATAAGACCTCACAGAAAACCTGGATTTATAATTTAAAATATTGGTGTGAAATTGTCTGACCATCTAGAGCATGCATTGTGATTACCTATTATAAATGCTTCGCAATATAATAATTTGACCTTGATTCCTTGACCCGAAAGTGACACATTTGCAGGTTGATTTATTTTTACTTGATATCATCTGATAACAAGCATAAAGTAACAATTTATTGCATCTCACTGATATTTTAATATCAATTGGGTACATAACCCAATGTGAGGATTTAGATTAAATGGTTTATATTTTTCACAAACAACACGATTTTGATGATAAATTATAAACTATTCAGAGTGCAATAAAATTTAATGTTTCCTAATGTTGTGCAATAATAAGCAACAGATTTGAGCTTGCAGATGATACTTAAGCTATGTTAGAGCTAGAGATTATGAGATGGGCAGACATGCTCCATCGTAGGCCGCATTATCACTTACAATCAACAAGATTGCGGCCGAACACCGACCCATTCTATGTAAAAATACTATTGAATTTTAAAACCTGAAAAGTCTGATAATGTCGCAACTACACCTAGTTCTAGGTTAGACCTAACTTATATGCTAGGTTGTAATTTTATACTGAAAAATCATAAAACATACCTTCGTTTATCCTTAGACAAGAGACCTATGACAGGGTCAATGGCAGCTGAGATCAAGTTCTGGGCTTCCTTTACCCTGCACATAGCTTCCTCAATTTCCCGTTGAGCTGCTTCGTTACTCTTTGTTTGTGGTTTGCAAATAGCTTGAGTTGCATGGTATACCTGTAACATTTGCAATATTATGTTTAGATAGATGATAAATGAATAGCTTTGTAAGCTAAAAGTGTTTATTCTACAAGATGGATTCTGAGGTAAGCCACTTCTTGAATATATTCTTATAAGTGTAATTGGAAAGTTTTGTTGACTGCATACATTTTTAAACAAAATTGTCATTAAAAACAAATATTCGTAATCAATCTCATTATCTCATTATATCCTCATTTCGGCATTATTAGCAATTGCAGTGGTTTTTTAACTTTTGTGGTCTTTAATTCCAATCTAATTCACACAAATGGTAATGAATTTTAAAATTGTATTTGTTCATTAGGATTCATTACTTGACTATGATTTAATTACGTTGTTGTATGTTGAAATGCAGATCTACATGAGAAACGATGTGTTTGCTATTGTGTCTCATTTCCCGATAGACAACAGGTTTTTAGTTCTGAACCTCAAAATTAGTTAAAAAATATAAGGGGTTAATTAAATACAAAGATTATTGTCATGAATAATTGATGAAATAATGTCTTACCTTGATAGTTTGTCCTTCAACAGCGCTACCGTTCAACTGCAGCGCTTTGATAATAGACTCCTGTTCTGTCATCTCAATCAAAGCATACCTCTGCTTATCCACTTCTCGGTCACAAAACCTCATGTACTTCACCTCACCAGCTTGACAGAAGTGATCAATCAACTGCTGAGAGGTCAATGACTCCACATCTCCAACTAGAACTGTTCTTCTGATTTCTTCAATTTTCCTCGAGTCGTAAGTCGCCGGTAGCGGCGGGTATGGCGGCAGACCCAACGATACCATCTTCGGATCATGAGTCTGGATCACCTGATTCGGAGGTACACCGTCTAAAGCGTTGATAACATGCGCCGGCAAACGTGGCTCCACAGTACTCAGTCCTGGCACCAAAGTCCCATTGCTAGACATCTCCAAAGCCTTGTGCTCGTCAGGAATCTCTCCCGACTGCATGGGAATCACAATAAGAGCACGATCAATGAACACGGTGTTGGTCATATGCTGCGCAACGTTCACAGTTGCCGAATCGTAATATTTTACGTAACATATTCGAGACTGCACCGGACACGATACATCTCTGATTGTTGGATACAACCTGATGTCGTCTATCTTCCCCAAATATCCAAAAAGCGTTTGCATTTGATCTTTGGTAGCCTGGGGAGCTATGTTGGTGACTTGAATCACCCTCGTGCTGCCCGAAACCATCTTCGATGATTTGCACATTAAAACTATGTATTATGAATACTTAGAAGTTAAATAAGAGTTTTAAGCACATTTATAATTAATTTTAACACTACATTTTCAACAATAACACGCAAAAACTATCGTAAAATATTTTTACAAGACAAAATACCACACGCTTCACGCTTGTCGTTGTCGCTTTCTATTATACCACAGACTATAAAGACAGAATAGTGTTACCAACTCTCTAAAAATATGTTCTCACAACTATTTGTACAAAAACCTGTGAAATAAAATATGATTTAAATAAATAATTAGAAATTATATTCGAAGATATAAAACTTAATTTTATAAATATAAAATTAAATTATGAGTTAGTGATAAATGTAATTTGAAAGGTTGCAGGAAAGGCAAACTTTTGAGTTTCTGTTTTTATTGCCTTTTTTCTATTTCATATGAAATTAATAACGTTTTTAGGGTTTAAGGGTTTTACCAATCATAAATAAAACCTAAAATGCCTTAAAAATCACTGCAATGTTTTCCCTTAATTTTGGAAAGGCTCCTAAGTTGGTATCACTGCACATAGATAAAAAATCATTAAAACCATAGTCAGCTCGTTGAACGAGGGCTTTATAATTATTTTTAAATTACATATTTAAATAAACCATTAATTGAAAGGAAATGTGTAATAAAATGTATTTCACACCTTTCAAAATTAGTTATGTACAGTAAGAAATATCTTTAATTATTCTTGATTATCTATGTCGTTTACCGGTCATTTTAAACAATCTATTGATCTGTCAAAGTTTTAGCGGCAATTATAAATTTACGATTTACTTTGCAAATATTAAAAATGATCAGCGAAAACGATTCACTCGATTCATTAAAATTACGACTAAAATCTGGTGCGTAAATTATTACTACAGCTATAGTATCTGCACTTGTAACTTTCACTTCTCTCTTTAATCAATTTTCACTTTAATCTTTATGTCTAGGTACCTAACATGGTCAGTGAGTCAGTGAGTATCCTTAGAACTATTTACTGTTATTATTGATTACAGTTACCAAACAGAAATTGTCTAAAGAGCGGGACGTGTTACAACTGCGTAATAAAGAACGATCTCTAACAGACGAGCTCCATGCCACGAGAGCTGAAGTGGACCAGCTCACAGAGTGTCTTGAGGTTATTTTTTGTAATTAATTAAGGAAACTTTTTTTTTTATATATTAGGTACACCTATATACCTAATAGGTAACCTAAAAATTATACTATTGTTAAGATTTTCTAAAATAATAATAGTACCATAATATTTAATTTATTTAGCACTTGAAGAATCAAATAGCACAAAGTAAGCACCAGATTTCGTTGATAGAAATGTGTAAGGTGTCAGAAGATTTGAAGATTGGAGCACATATCGATGTTCTCAATGAGCACCTGAAAGGTTTCCAGCAACTGTTTGATAGAGGTCAGTGAAGAGGTTAAAATGAATTACATCAGGGCCGGATTCAGTGGGCGGGGGGCAAACCGGGCCGTTGCCCAGAGCGGCGAAAATTGAGGGGCGACGAACCCCAACTTAACGTAGGTTAGATACTAATAGACGTGGCAAAAATATATATGTAGATCTATTGCCATTTTTTGACCCGTGTCTATTGCTGGCTATCAGGCAAATAAATAGCATATGGCAATATTATTGGAAATCAATAACAACTTAGTTATTCTAGTAAGACCTAGTGCATTGTTTGTGTACTACGACTAACTGAACATGGTCCTTTGCCATGACGATGGAAGATTGAATAAACTAATAGGCACTATTAGGTTATTCTACTAGTATATTTTACTTAAAAGTTATAGGAAATCGCGAAGTTTTAATGATTGACTATTAGTACCCTTTTTGCCCGACTATACGAAGGGTATTGTTTTTACTGAGACACCATTGCAGTATTGTAGCAGGATCAGTCGCGTACCCGTGGCCCGTGCACCCATCATATCAAGACTCTAAATCTAGCGAGAGAGGTACCAAAACAAGCACCACTGCAAAACAACACCAATTATTATAAAGATTTTAGTTTCAAAATAAATGTCGTACAGTTTTTGTTAATGTAGTTTTGCTGGATGTCTCTGGCTCATGCAGTATCCAGACGTAATCAAATAACAGCACAAAAATAAATTGTGCATATATATTTGATGTTTTAGCTAGCTTGGACGCCCCTTAGCACTAAGCACTAAACAATTTCAATGTTCCATTAACCATACAAACTTTTTTAAAACTTTTTGTACTTCACAAGAATTCCTATATACGTATTCTGTTTGGTTGGTATCATTAAATATGCCCATTTTTCTTGACGACAAAGCCATAAGGTAAAAGCTTGTTTGTAGGTTTTTAAACTTTTATCATTTTATTTTAAGTAGTTACATAAGAGCATTATGCAACCACTTGAGACGATCAAGACTAGTTCATCCAACTATACGATATATTATTGATTCCTGTTCCAGTTTACTGCTGCAGTGTTGCTAGCGCCTGATATACATTTTGCACTTTCTTTTATCCAACGACTTCTCCCGCTTCTTACTGACTAAAAACTATCTAGTTCCTACTCCTGCTTCAAGCGAGAGTCCATTAACCCGCTTGGTCATCCACAGCCCAATGAATCACAAATGTCCGATACGGACCTGCGGAAGACCTAACGCGATGCCAGAGCTCGAGCTTGAGCAGCAGGTATGGGAAAAGGGTGGTTTAAGTGAGTCAAGAGAAGAGTCTGTCACTCTCTCGCCTCAACCAAGGTGGGAAAAGAAAATGGATGATTTTCCTCTCAAAAAAATCTGTAAAATTACACACCTTTTTACCGATTTTACAGAACAAAAGGAATTAGAGATGCGTATCAAAGAACAACAAGAGAAAGAAGCAAAACAGCTAGAAGAACTGAGAGAACAAGAGAAGAAGTTAGCAGAAGAAAACGAACGGCAGGATAGAGAAGTTGCAGCAATCGAAGAAGAATGTGAAGCTATCGAGAAAGAATGCGCAGTGTTAAAAGTGAGTAGAGGGAAATGGGAAAGCCCATTTGCGTGTAATAATTTTGAACATTACATTATAGTAAGTACTAATTGCAATGCCTAACTGATGAACATATTTAGGTACGTTGATTCGTCATCTTAAGGATTATATTGGTATATTTGTAAATTGTTTGGCACTTGCAACACTGGGGCCAGGGTATCTTATGCCCACAAACCGACGAAACATTCTTTGAGTGTGTGATTTATGATAATGTTGATGTCCAATAACTGCTAAATCAAAAAAGTTTAAGTCTTAGAAGACTGGGACGTCTGAACCCTTAAAAGGTAGTTAAAAGGCGTATCATCTAATTTCAGAAACGAAACAACGCTATCATGTTAAAATTGAGAAAAAGATTGATCGAGGTTGAAAATGCAAGACGCGAAGTAATGAAGAGGAACAATGTTGTCCAGATGACCGACAACAACGACAATAACTAATAAAAAAACTAAAAAACTCTTATTGGCATGTGAAATGTGAAACCATTTTGCTCTATTTTCTTTTTCAGTAGTATAATAAAGTGTTTAGTAATTTAACTTGTTTATAAATGGTGAACCTTTAAATTCCCCCCTGACTTCAACTTATTAGTTACCTGTCAATGATTAGGTACTTAGGTAAGGTATATGGAGATACATCATGGCGCGACCAATCAACTGTAGATACTGTGGTAAGCATTTGACCATTTGGCTACCCACTCATACAAGTTTGGCTTTTAATAGTAAATAAATAATCTTTATTGCACACTATCGCGATCAAGTTCACTTTGATACAGAATATCCAGAAGAAGAAAGTTGTTCCACGCTAATCATCTTTGGTCCCACGCTAGCGCTAGATTATTTCCGAGGGTGTCGACATCCGCGAATATATCAAGGATGACACTATCACCATCACATCATCATAATAAACAAAATAAAACACTTTAATAACTAGATAAATTCAAATATTTATTTTTATTACAAATAGTGTTAAATAAATAGAAGCTACGTACATATTCTACCAAACCTTTAGTGCTAGTTACAGTTGATTTAATTGATTATAATAGGAAAGTTGACTAAATTAGTTTATGTCTGACTGCTAGACGAGTATTTTTTTTCTCACGAAATCAAATTCTCTAGACGATATGTCGAAATATCGTGTGACGTCACAATTAACTTAGTACATTTGTACAGAACGATGACAATAAATAAATACGCGTCTAATATTTTTTCATTGTGTAACAGACGAGACGTGACTAGAGATTTTTTATTTTCAATACCAAAGATCCATAGATTAATAATTGTTCAATACCAAGTACTTATTTACATCTTTTTTTTTTAATTATAAACAGCAATGCAGTAGTGCGATTCTGTTTGTTACACACTAATTCACAGAAGAAGATGTGAGCGAAAGAGCACGTTTTAAAACTTCGAGCTTCGATATTGAATTGGTGTGTTACAGTTACAGAATCGCTGGTACAGTATATTGGAAGTTGTTAAAAAATATTAAATTCATCTACACATTTCTCCAGAAATCTTACATATGCACTATTTGAACTGAAACGCACTGAAATATGCACATTTTCAGTTTTCTTTTTGATTTTTTATTTTTTGGTTTTTATGGTGCATATTTACATGCACATTTTGGTAATTTCATGATACATAATAACATAATATAATCCGGGCTCTGGTAATGAGCAAGTCAATCTAAATGGTGTTAATTTTTTTGAAAATAAACTCACTCCTTTGATTCTCTATTACCTACACGTTATTAATGAAAAAACACACACGGATCCATTAAGCTTTAGAAGTCCAATTGAAGCAATAACGCCACACTTCTTTTAATCCAATGAGCTGAGGGTTTATTAGATGGCAAATAAAATGC